>NW_027617529.1:0-111545 GCF_964187855.1 Myxine glutinosa | reverse complement strand
TCATTTAGGAAATAGTTAGGATTGATGAACCTGTCGCACCATACGCAGCCACTTACGTGAGGTGATGATGACTCCACACCTGTGTTCCTTTGTTCTGTGTTGCAGGAAAGGAGAATTGCTGTGTGGATTTGTGAGACGCATCACGACGTGGATGAGACATTGGGGTGATTCCATCTCTCCCTCCTTAGGAGGGACTGATGATGAATTGGTGATGGCAAATTTTGAGGTTGAGTTGGAGATGGCAAATTTTGATGAGAGTTGGAAATGGCAAATTTGATTGGTTAGGAGGGAGAGAAGACGAATTTGCTCACAAGTGCGAAAGTGGTTTTTCAAAACTAACACAAGTGCAAAAAGTGGTTTTTCAACACTATCACAAGTGCAAAAAGTGTTTTTTTCACACTAATACAAGTGCAAAAGTGGTTTCCTGCACCAACACAAGTGCAAAAAGTGGTTTTTCAACACTAACACAAGTGCGAAAAGTGGTTTTTCAACACTAACATAAGTGCGAAAAGTGGTTTTTCAACACTAACACAAGTGCAAAAGTGGTTTCCTGCACCAACACAAGTGCGAAAAGTGGTTTTTCAACACTAACACAAGTGCGAAAAGTGGTTTTTCAACACTAACACAAGTGCGAAAAGTGGTTTTTCCACACTAATACAAGTGAAAAAGTGGTTTCCTGCACCAACACAAGTGCGAAAAGTGGTTTTTCAACACTAACACAAGTGCGAAAAGTGGTTTTTCAACACTATCACAAGTGCAAAAAGTGTTTTTTCCACACTAATACAAGTGCAAAAGTGGTTTCCTGCACCAACACAAGTGCGAAAAGTGGTTTTTCAACACTAACACAAGTGCAAAAAGTGTTTTCTGCACCAACACAAGTGCGAAAAGTGTTTTTTCAACACTAACACAAGTGCAAAAGTGGTTTCCTGCACCAACACAAGTGCGAAAAGTGGTTTTTCAACACTAACACAAGTGCGAAAAGTGGTTTTTCAACACTAACACAAGTGCGAAAAGTGGTTTTTCAACACTAACACAAGTGAAAAAGTGGTTTCCTGCACCAACACAAGTGCGAAAAGTGGTTTTTCAACACTAACACAACTGCGAAAAGTGGTTTTTCAACACTAACACAAGTGTGAAAAGTGGTTTTTCAACACTATCACAAGTGCAGAAAGTATTTTTTCCACACTAATACAAGTGCAAAAGTGGTTTCCTGCACCAACACAAGTGCGAAAAGTGGTTTTTCAACACTAACACAAGTGCGAAAAGTGGTTTTTCAACACTAATACAAGTGCAAAAGTGGTTTCCTGCACCAACACAAGTGCGAAAAGTGGTTTTTCAACACTATCACAAGTGCAAAAAGTATTTTTTCCACACTAATACAAGTGCAAATGTGGTTTGCTGCACCAACACAAGTGCGAAAAGTGGTTTTTCAACACTAACACAAGTGCGAAAAGTGGTTTTTCAACACTAACACAAGTGCGAAAAGTGGTTTTTCCACACTAATACAAGTGCAAAAGTGGTTTCCTGCACCAACACAAGTGCGAAAAGTGGTTTTTCAACACTAACACAAGTGTGAAAAGTGGTTTTTCAACACTATCACAAGTGCAAAAAGTGGTTTTTCAACACTAACACAAGTGCGAAAAGTGGTTTTTCCACACTAATACAAGTGCAAAAGTGGTTTCCTGCACCAACACAAGTGCGAAAAGTGGTTTTTCAACACTAACACAAGTGCGAAAAGTGGTTTTTCAACACTATCACAAGTGCAAAAAGTGGTTTTTCAACACTAACACAAGTTCGAAAAGTGGTTTTCCACACTAATACAAGTGCAAAAGTGGTTTCCTGCATCAACACAAGTGCGAAAAGTGGTTTTTCAACACTAACACAAGTGCGAAAAGTGGGTTTTCAACACTATCACAAGTGCAAAAAGTGTTTTTTCAACACTAACACAAGTGCGAAAAGTGGTTTTTCAACACTAACACAAGTGCGAAAAGTGGTTTTTCAACACTATCACAAGTGCAAAAAGTGTTTTTTCCTCACTAATACAAGTGCAAAAGTGGTTTCCTGCACCAACACAAGTGCGAAAAGTGGTTTTTCAACACTAACACAAGTGCGAAAAGTGGTTTTTCAACACTAACACAAGTGCGAAAAGTGGTTTTTCAACACTAACACAAGTGCAAAAGTGGTTTCCTGCACCAACACAAGTGCGAAAAGTGGTTTTTCAACACTAACACAAGTGCGAAAAGTGGTTTTTCAACACTAACACAATTGCGAAAAGTGGTTTTTCAACACTATCACAAGTGCAAAAAGTATTTTTTCCACACTAATACAAGTGCAAAAGTGGTTTCCTGCACCAACACAAGTGCGAAAAGTGGTTTTTCAACACTAACACAAGTGCGAAAAGTGGTTTTTCAACACTATCACAAGTGCAAAAAGTGGTTTTTCAACACGAACACAAGTGCAAAAGTGGTTTCCTGCACCAACACAAGTGCGAAAGTGGTTTTTCAACACTAACACAAGTGCGAAAAGTGGTTTTTCAACACTATTACAAGTGCAAAAAGTGTTTTTTCCACACTAATACAAGTGCAAAAGTGGTTTCCTGCACCAACACAAGTGCAAAAAGTGGTTTTTCAACACTAACACAAGTGCGAAAAGTGGTTTTTCAACACTAACACAAGTGCGAAAAGTGGTTTTTCCACACTAATACAAGTGAAAAAGTGGTTTCCTGCACCAACACAAGTGCGAAAAGTGGTTTTTCAACACTAACACAAGTGCGAAAAGTGGTTTTTCAACACCAACACAAGTGCGAAAAGTGGTTTTTCAACACCAACACAAGTGCGAAAAGTGGTTTTTCCACACTAATACAAGTGCAAAAGTGGTTTCCTGCACCAACACAAGTGCGAAAAGTGGTTTTTCAACACTTCAACACAAGTGCGAAAAGTGGTTTTTCAACACTATCACAAGTGCAAAAAGTGGTTTTTCAACACTAACACAAGTGCGAAAAGTGGTTTTTCAACACTAACACAAGTGCGAAAAGTGGTTTTTCAACACTATTACAAGTGCAAAAAGTGTTTTTTCCACACTAATACAAGTGCAAAAGTGGTTTCCTGCACCAACACAAGTGCGAAAAGTGGTTTTTCAACACTAACACAAGTGCGAAAAGTGGTTTTTCAACACTAACACAAGTGCGAAAAGTGGTTTTTCAACACTATCACAAGTGCAAAAAGTGTTTTTTCCACACTAATACAAGTGCAAAAGTGGTTTCCTGCAAAAACACAAGTGCGAAAAGTGGTTTTTCAACACTAACACAAGTGCGAAAGGTGGTTTTTCAACACGAGCACAAGTGCGAAAAGTGGTTTTTCAACACTAACACAAGTGCGAAAAGTGGTTTTTCAACACTATCACAAGTGCAAAAAGTGGTTTTTCCACACTAATACAAGTGCAAAAGTGGTTTCCTGCACCAACACAAGTGCGAAAGTGGTTTTTCAACACTAACACAAGTGCGAAAAGTGGTTTTTCAACACTATCACAAGTGCAAAAAGTGTTTTTTTCACACTAATACAAGTGCAAAAGCGGTTTCCTGCACCAACACAAGTGGGAAAAGTGGTTTTTCAACACTAACACAAGTGCGAAAAGTGGTTTTTCAACACTATCACAAGTGCAAAAAGTGGTTTTTCAACACTAACACAAGTGCGAAAAGTGGTTTTTCAACACTAACATAAGTGCGAAAAGTGGTTTTTCAACACCAACACAAGTGCAAAAGTGGTTTCCTGCACCAACACAAGTGCGAAAAGTGGTTTTTCAACACTAACACAAGTGCGAAAAGTGTTTTTCCACACTAATACCAGTGCAGAAGTGGTTTCCTGCACCAACACAAGTGCGAAAAGTGGTTTTTCAACACTAACACAAGTGCGAAAAGTGGTTTTTCAACACTAACACAAGTGCGAAAAGTGGTTTTTCAACAATAACACAAGTGCGAAAAGTGGTTTTTCAACACTAACACAAGTGCAAAAGTGGTTTCCTGCACCAACACAAGTGCGAAAAGTGGTTTTTCAACACTAACACAAGTGCGAAAGGTGGTTTTTCAACACGAACACAAGTGCGAAAAGTGGTTTTTCAACACTAACACAAGTGCGAAAAGTGGTTTTTCAACACTATCACAAGTGCAAAAAGTGGTTTGTCAACACTATCACAAGTGCAAAAAGTGGTTTCCTGCACCAACACAAGTGCGAAAGTGGTTTTTCAACACTAACACAAGTGCGAAAAGTGGTTTTTCAACACTATCACAAGTGCAAAAAGTGGTTTCCTGCACCAACACAAGTGCGAAAGTGGTTTTTCAACACTAACACAAGTGCGAAAAGTGGTTTTTCAACACTAACACAAGTGCGAAAAGTGGTTTTTCAACACTAACACAAGTGCGAAAAGTGGTTTTTCAACACTAACACAAGTGCGAAAAGTGGTTTTTCAACACTAACACAAGTGCAAAAGTGGTTTCCTGCACCAACACAAGTGCGAAAAGTGGTTTTTCAACACTAACACAAGTGCGAAAGGTGGTTTTTCAACACGAACACAAGTGCGAAAAGTGGTTTTTCAACACTAACACAAGTGCGAAAAGTGGTTTTTCAACACTATCACAAGTGCAAAAAGTGGTTTTTCAACACGAACACAAGTGCAAAAGTGGTTTCCTGCACCAACACAAGTGCGAAAGTGGTTTTTCAAAACTAACACAAGTGCAAAAAGTGGTTTTTCAACACTATCACAAGTGCAAAAAGTGTTTTTTTCACACTAATACAAGTGCAAAAGTGGTTTCCTGCACCAACACAAGTGCGAAAAGTGGTTTTTCAACACTAACACAAGTGCGAAAAGTGGTTTTTCAACACTATCACAAGTGCAAAAAGTGTTTTTTCAACACTAACACAAGTGCGAAAAGTGGCTTTTCAACACTATCACAAGTGCAAAAAGTGTTTTTTCCACACTAATACAAGTGCAAAAGTGGTTTCCTGCACCAACACAAGTGCAAATAGTGGTTTTTCAACACTAACACAAGTGCGAAAAGTGGTTTTTCAACACTAACATAAGTGCGAAAAGTGGTTTTTCAACACTAACACAAGTGCAAAAGTGGTTTCCTGCACCAACACAAGTGCGAAAAGTGGTTTTTCAACACTAACACAAGTGCGAAAAGTGGTTTTTCAACACTAACACAAGTGCGAAAAGTGATTTTTCAACACTATCACAAGTGCAAAAAGTATTTTTTCCACACTAATACAAGTGCAAAAGTGGTTTCCTGCACCAACACAAGTGCGAAAAGTGGTTTTTCAACACTATCACAAGTGCAAAAAGTATTTTTTCCACACTAATACAAGTGCAAATGTGGTTTCCTGCACCAACACAAGTGCGAAAAGTGGTTTTTCAACACTAACACAAGTGCGAAAAGTGGTTTTTCAACACTAACACAAGTGCGAAAAGTGGTTTTTCCACACTAATACAAGTGCAAAAGTGGTTTCCTACACCAACACAAGTGCGAAAAGTGGTTTTTCAACACTAACACAAGTGCGAAAAGTGGTTTTTCAACACTATCACAAGTGCAAAAAGTGGTTTTTCAACACTATCACAAGTGCAAAAAGTGGTTTTTCAACACTAACACAAGTTCGAAAAGTGGTTTTCCACACTAATACAAGTGCAAAAGTGGTTTCCTGCATCAACACAAGTGCGAAAAGTGGTTTTTCAACACTAACACAAGTGCGAAAAGTGGGTTTTCAACACTATCACAAGTGCAAAAAGTGGTTTTTCAACACTAACACAAGTGCGAAAAGTGGTTTTTCAACACTAACACAAGTGCGAAAAGTGGTTTTTCAACACTATCACAAGTGCAAAAAGTGTTTTCTCCACACTAATACAAGTGCAAAAGTGGTTTCCTGCACCAACACAAGTGCGAAAAGTGGTTTTTCAACACTAACACAAGTGCGAAAAGTGGTTTTTCAACACTAACACAAGTGCGAAAAGTGGTTTCCTGCACCAACACAAGTGCGAAAAGTGGTTTTTCAACACTAACACAAGTGCGAAAAGTGGTTTTTCAACACTAACACAAGTGCGAAAAGTGGTTTTTCAACACTATCAAAAGTGCAAAAAGTATTTTTTCCACACTAATACAAGTGCAAAAGTGGTTTCCTGCACCAACACAAGTGCGAAAAGTGGTTTTTCAACACTAACACAAGTGCGAAAAGTGGTTTTTCAACACTATCACAAGTGCAAAAAGTGGTTTTTCAACACTAACATAAGTGCGAAAAGTGGTTTTTCAACACTAACACAAGTGCGAAAAGTGGTTTTTCAACACTATTACAAGTGCAAAAAGTGTTTTTTCCACACTAATACAAGTGCAAAAGTGGTTTCCTGCACCAACACAAGTGCAAAAAGTGGTTTTTCAACACTAACACAAGTGCGAAAAGTGGTTTTTCAACACTAACACAAGTGCGAAAAGTGGTTTTTCCACACTAATACAAGTGAAAAAGTGGTTTCCTGCACCAACACAAGTGCGAAAAGTGGTTTTTCAACACTAACACAAGTGCGAAAAGTGGTTTTTCAACACCAACACAAGTGCGAAAAGTGGTTTTTCAACACCAACACAAGTGCGAAAAGTGGTTTTTCCACACTAATACAAGTGCAAAAGTGGTTTCCTGCACCAACACAAGTGCGAAAAGTGGTTTTTCAACACTAACACAAGTGCAAAAAGTGGTTTTTCAACACTATCACAAGTGCAAAAAGTGGTTTTTCAACACTAACACAAGTGCGAAAAGTGGTTTTTCAACACTAACACAAGTGCGAAAAGTGGTTTTTCAACACTATTACAAGTGCAAAAAGTGTTTTTTCCACACTAATACAAGTGCAAAAGTGGTTTCCTGCACCAACACAAGTGCGAAAAGTGGTTTTTCAACACTAACACAAGTGCGAAAAGTGGTTTTTCAACACTAACACAAGTGCGAAAAGTGGTTTTTCAACACTATCACAAGTGCAAAAAGTGTTTTTTCCACACTAATACAAGTGCAAAAGTGGTTTCCTGCAAAAACACAAGTGCGAAAAGTGGTTTTTCAACACTAACACAAGTGCGAAAGGTGGTTTTTCAACACGAGCACAAGTGCGAAAAGTGGTTTTTCAACACTAACACAAGTGCGAAAAGTGGTTTTTCAACACTATCACAAGTGCAAAAAGTGGTTTTTCCACACTAATACAAGTGCAAAAGTGGTTTCCTGCACCAACACAAGTGCGAAAGTGGTTTTTCAACACTAACACAAGTGCGAAAAGTGGTTTTTCAACACTATCACAAGTGCAAAAAGTGTTTTTTTCACACTAATACAAGTGCAAAAGCGGTTTCCTGCACCAACACAAGTGGGAAAAGTGGTTTTTCAACACTAACACAAGTGCGAAAAGTGGTTTTTCAACACTATCACAAGTGCAAAAAGTGGTTTTTCAACACTAACACAAGTGCGAAAAGTGGTTTTTCAACACTAACATAAGTGCGAAAAGTGGTTTTTCAACACCAACACAAGTGCAAAAGTGGTTTCCTGCACCAACACAAGTGCGAAAAGTGGTTTTTCAACACTAACACAAGTGCGAAAAGTGTTTTTCCACACTAATACCAGTGCAGAAGTGGTTTCCTGCACCAACACAAGTGCGAAAAGTGGTTTTTCAACACTAACACAAGTGCGAAAAGTGGTTTTTCAACACTAACACAAGTGCGAAAAGTGGTTTTTCAACAATAACACAAGTGCGAAAAGTGGTTTTTCAACACTAACACAAGTGCAAAAGTGGTTTCCTGCACCAACACAAGTGCGAAAAGTGGTTTTTCAACACTAACACAAGTGCGAAAGGTGGTTTTTCAACACGAACACAAGTGCGAAAAGTGGTTTTTCAACACTAACACAAGTGCGAAAAGTGGTTTTTCAACACTATCACAAGTGCAAAAAGTGGTTTGTCAACACTATCACAAGTGCAAAAAGTGGTTTCCTGCACCAACACAAGTGCGAAAGTGGTTTTTCAACACTAACACAAGTGCGAAAAGTGGTTTTTCAACACTATCACAAGTGCAAAAAGTGGTTTCCTGCACCAACACAAGTGCGAAAGTGGTTTTTCAACACTAACACAAGTGCGAAAAGTGGTTTTTCAACACTAACACAAGTGCGAAAAGTGGTTTTTCAACACTAACACAAGTGCGAAAAGTGGTTTTTCAACACTAACACAAGTGCGAAAAGTGGTTTTTCAACACTAACACAAGTGCAAAAGTGGTTTCCTGCACCAACACAAGTGCGAAAAGTGGTTTTTCAACACTAACACAAGTGCGAAAGGTGGTTTTTCAACACGAACACAAGTGCGAAAAGTGGTTTTTCAACACTAACACAAGTGCGAAAAGTGGTTTTTCAACACTATCACAAGTGCAAAAAGTGGTTTTTCAACACGAACACAAGTGCAAAAGTGGTTTCCTGCACCAACACAAGTGCGAAAGTGGTTTTTCAAAACTAACACAAGTGCAAAAAGTGGTTTTTCAACACTATCACAAGTGCAAAAAGTGTTTTTTTCACACTAATACAAGTGCAAAAGTGGTTTCCTGCACCAACACAAGTGCAAAAAGTGGTTTTTCAACACTAACACAAGTGCGAAAAGTGGTTTTTCAACACTAACATAAGTGCGAAAAGTGGTTTTTCAACACTAACACAAGTGCAAAAGTGGTTTCCTGCACCAACACAAGTGCGAAAAGTGGTTTTTCAACACTAACACAAGTGCGAAAAGTGGTTTTTCAACACTAACACAAGTGCGAAAAGTGGTTTTTCCACACTAATACAAGTGAAAAAGTGGTTTCCTGCACCAACACAAGTGCGAAAAGTGGTTTTTCAACACTAACACAAGTGCGAAAAGTGGTTTTTCAACACTATTACAAGTGCAAAAAGTGTTTTTTCCACACTAATACAAGTGCAAAAGTGGTTTCCTGCACCAACACAAGTGCGAAAAGTGGTTTTTCAACACTAACACAAGTGCGAAAAGTGGTTTTTCAACACTAACACAAGTGCGAAAAGTGGTTTTTCAACACTATCACAAGTGCAAAAAGTGTTTTTTCCACACTAATACAAGTGCAAAAGTGGTTTCCTGCAAAAACACAAGTGCGAAAAGTGGTTTTTCAACACTAACACAAGTGCGAAAGGTGGTTTTTCAACACGAGCACAAGTGCGAAAAGTGGTTTTTCAACACTAACACAAGTGCGAAAAGTGGTTTTTCAACACTATCACAAGTGCAAAAAGTGGTTTTTCCACACTAATACAAGTGCAAAAGTGGTTTCCTGCACCAACACAAGTGCGAAAGTGGTTTTTCAACACTAACACAAGTGCGAAAAGTGGTTTTTCAACACTATCACAAGTGCAAAAAGTGTTTTTTTCACACTAATACAAGTGCAAAAGCGGTTTCCTGCACCAACACAAGTGGGAAAAGTGGTTTTTCAACACTAACACAAGTGCGAAAAGTGGTTTTTCAACACTATCACAAGTGCAAAAAGTGGTTTTTCAACACTAACACAAGTGCGAAAAGTGGTTTTTCAACACTAACATAAGTGCGAAAAGTGGTTTTTCAACACCAACACAAGTGCAAAAGTGGTTTCCTGCACCAACACAAGTGCGAAAAGTGGTTTTTCAACACTAACACAAGTGCGAAAAGTGTTTTTCCACACTAATACCAGTGCAGAAGTGGTTTCCTGCACCAACACAAGTGCGAAAAGTGGTTTTTCAACACTAACACAAGTGCGAAAAGTGGTTTTTCAACACTAACACAAGTGCGAAAAGTGGTTTTTCAACAATAACACAAGTGCGAAAAGTGGTTTTTCAACACTAACACAAGTGCAAAAGTGGTTTCCTGCACCAACACAAGTGCGAAAAGTGGTTTTTCAACACTAACACAAGTGCGAAAGGTGGTTTTTCAACACGAACACAAGTGCGAAAAGTGGTTTTTCAACACTAACACAAGTGCGAAAAGTGGTTTTTCAACACTATCACAAGTGCAAAAAGTGGTTTGTCAACACTATCACAAGTGCAAAAAGTGGTTTCCTGCACCAACACAAGTGCGAAAGTGGTTTTTCAACACTAACACAAGTGCGAAAAGTGGTTTTTCAACACTATCACAAGTGCAAAAAGTGGTTTCCTGCACCAACACAAGTGCGAAAGTGGTTTTTCAACACTAACACAAGTGCGAAAAGTGGTTTTTCAACACTAACACAAGTGCGAAAAGTGGTTTTTCAACACTAACACAAGTGCGAAAAGTGGTTTTTCAACACTAACACAAGTGCGAAAAGTGGTTTTTCAACACTAACACAAGTGCAAAAGTGGTTTCCTGCACCAACACAAGTGCGAAAAGTGGTTTTTCAACACTAACACAAGTGCGAAAGGTGGTTTTTCAACACGAACACAAGTGCGAAAAGTGGTTTTTCAACACTAACACAAGTGCGAAAAGTGGTTTTTCAACACTATCACAAGTGCAAAAAGTGGTTTTTCAACACGAACACAAGTGCAAAAGTGGTTTCCTGCACCAACACAAGTGCGAAAGTGGTTTTTCAAAACTAACACAAGTGCAAAAAGTGGTTTTTCAACACTATCACAAGTGCAAAAAGTGTTTTTTTCACACTAATACAAGTGCAAAAGTGGTTTCCTGCACCAACACAAGTGCAAAAAGTGGTTTTTCAACACTAACACAAGTGCGAAAAGTGGTTTTTCAACACTATCACAAGTGCAAAAAGTGGTTTGTCAACACTATCACAAGTGCAAAAAGTGGTTTCCTGCACCAACACAAGTGCGAAAGTGGTTTTTCAACACTAACACAAGTGCGAAAAGTGGTTTTTCAACACTATCACAAGTGCAAAAAGTGGTTTCCTGCACCAACACAAGTGCGAAAGTGGTTTTTCAACACTAACACAAGTGCGAAAAGTGGTTTTTCAACACTAACACAAGTGCGAAAAGTGGTTTTTCAACACTAACACAAGTGCGAAAAGTGGTTTTTCAACACTAACACAAGTGCGAAAAGTGGTTTTTCAACACTAACACAAGTGCAAAAGTGGTTTCCTGCACCAACACAAGTGCGAAAAGTGGTTTTTCAACACTAACACAAGTGCGAAAGGTGGTTTTTCAACACGAACACAAGTGCGAAAAGTGGTTTTTCAACACTAACACAAGTGCGAAAAGTGGTTTTTCAACACTATCACAAGTGCAAAAAGTGGTTTTTCAACACGAACACAAGTGCAAAAGTGGTTTCCTGCACCAACACAAGTGCGAAAGTGGTTTTTCAAAACTAACACAAGTGCAAAAAGTGGTTTTTCAACACTATCACAAGTGCAAAAAGTGTTTTTTTCACACTAATACAAGTGCAAAAGTGGTTTCCTGCACCAACACAAGTGCAAAAAGTGGTTTTTCAACACTAACACAAGTGCGAAAAGTGGTTTTTCAACACTAACATAAGTGCGAAAAGTGGTTTTTCAACACTAACACAAGTGCAAAAGTGGTTTCCTGCACCAACACAAGTGCGAAAAGTGGTTTTTCAACACTAACACAAGTGCGAAAAGTGGTTTTTCAACACTAACACAAGTGCGAAAAGTGGTTTTTCCACACTAATACAAGTGAAAAAGTGGTTTCCTGCACCAACACAAGTGCGAAAAGTGGTTTTTCAACACTAACACAAGTGCGAAAAGTGGTTTTTCAACACTATTACAAGTGCAAAAAGTGTTTTTTCCACACTAATACAAGTGCAAAAGTGGTTTCCTGCACCAACACAAGTGCGAAAAGTGGTTTTTCAACACTAACACAAGTGCGAAAAGTGGTTTTTCAACACTAACACAAGTGCGAAAAGTGGTTTTTCAACACTATCACAAGTGCAAAAAGTGTTTTTTCCACACTAATACAAGTGCAAAAGTGGTTTCCTGCAAAAACACAAGTGCGAAAAGTGGTTTTTCAACACTAACACAAGTGCGAAAGGTGGTTTTTCAACACGAGCACAAGTGCGAAAAGTGGTTTTTCAACACTAACACAAGTGCGAAAAGTGGTTTTTCAACACTATCACAAGTGCAAAAAGTGGTTTTTCCACACTAATACAAGTGCAAAAGTGGTTTCCTGCACCAACACAAGTGCGAAAGTGGTTTTTCAACACTAACACAAGTGCGAAAAGTGGTTTTTCAACACTATCACAAGTGCAAAAAGTGTTTTTTTCACACTAATACAAGTGCAAAAGCGGTTTCCTGCACCAACACAAGTGGGAAAAGTGGTTTTTCAACACTAACACAAGTGCGAAAAGTGGTTTTTCAACACTATCACAAGTGCAAAAAGTGGTTTTTCAACACTAACACAAGTGCGAAAAGTGGTTTTTCAACACTAACATAAGTGCGAAAAGTGGTTTTTCAACACCAACACAAGTGCAAAAGTGGTTTCCTGCACCAACACAAGTGCGAAAAGTGGTTTTTCAACACTAACACAAGTGCGAAAAGTGTTTTTCCACACTAATACCAGTGCAGAAGTGGTTTCCTGCACCAACACAAGTGCGAAAAGTGGTTTTTCAACACTAACACAAGTGCGAAAAGTGGTTTTTCAACACTAACACAAGTGCGAAAAGTGGTTTTTCAACAATAACACAAGTGCGAAAAGTGGTTTTTCAACACTAACACAAGTGCAAAAGTGGTTTCCTGCACCAACACAAGTGCGAAAAGTGGTTTTTCAACACTAACACAAGTGCGAAAGGTGGTTTTTCAACACGAACACAAGTGCGAAAAGTGGTTTTTCAACACTAACACAAGTGCGAAAAGTGGTTTTTCAACACTATCACAAGTGCAAAAAGTGGTTTGTCAACACTATCACAAGTGCAAAAAGTGGTTTCCTGCACCAACACAAGTGCGAAAGTGGTTTTTCAACACTAACACAAGTGCGAAAAGTGGTTTTTCAACACTATCACAAGTGCAAAAAGTGGTTTCCTGCACCAACACAAGTGCGAAAGTGGTTTTTCAACACTAACACAAGTGCGAAAAGTGGTTTTTCAACACTAACACAAGTGCGAAAAGTGGTTTTTCAACACTAACACAAGTGCGAAAAGTGGTTTTTCAACACTAACACAAGTGCGAAAAGTGGTTTTTCAACACTAACACAAGTGCAAAAGTGGTTTCCTGCACCAACACAAGTGCGAAAAGTGGTTTTTCAACACTAACACAAGTGCGAAAGGTGGTTTTTCAACACGAACACAAGTGCGAAAAGTGGTTTTTCAACACTAACACAAGTGCGAAAAGTGGTTTTTCAACACTATCACAAGTGCAAAAAGTGGTTTTTCAACACGAACACAAGTGCAAAAGTGGTTTCCTGCACCAACACAAGTGCGAAAGTGGTTTTTCAAAACTAACACAAGTGCAAAAAGTGGTTTTTCAACACTATCACAAGTGCAAAAAGTGTTTTTTTCACACTAATACAAGTGCAAAAGTGGTTTCCTGCACCAACACAAGTGCAAAAAGTGGTTTTTCAACACTAACACAAGTGCGAAAAGTGGTTTTTCAACACTAACATAAGTGCGAAAAGTGGTTTTTCAACACTAACACAAGTGCAAAAGTGGTTTCCTGCACCAACACAAGTGCGAAAAGTGGTTTTTCAACACTAACACAAGTGCGAAAAGTGGTTTTTCAACACTAACACAAGTGCGAAAAGTGGTTTTTCCACACTAATACAAGTGAAAAAGTGGTTTCCTGCACCAACACAAGTGCGAAAAGTGGTTTTTCAACACTAACACAAGTGCGAAAAGTGGTTTTTCAACACTATCACAAGTGCAAAAAGTGTTTTTTCCACACTAATACAAGTGCAAAAGTGGTTTCCTGCACCAACACAAGTGCGAAAAGTGGTTTTTCAACACTAACACAAGTGCAAAAAGTGTTTTTCTGCACCAACACAAGTGCGAAAAGTGTTTTTTCAACACTAACACAAGTGCAAAAGTGGTTTCCTGCACCAACACAAGTGCGAAAAGTGGTTTTTCAACACTAACACAAGTGCGAAAAGTGGTTTTTCAACACTAACACAAGTGCGAAAAGTGGTTTTTCAACACTAACACAAGTGAAAAAGTGGTTTCCTGCACCAACACAAGTGCGAAAAGTGGTTTTTCAACACTAACACAACTGCGAAAAGTGGTTTTTCAACACTAACACAAGTGTGAAAAGTGGTTTTTCAACACTATCACAAGTGCAGAAAGTATTTTTTCCACACTAATACAAGTGCAAAAGTGGTTTCCTGCACCAACACAAGTGCGAAAAGTGGTTTTTCAACACTAACACAAGTGCGAAAAGTGGTTTTTCAACACTAATACAAGTGCAAAAGTGGTTTCCTGCACCAACACAAGTGCGAAAAGTGGTTTTTCAACACTATCACAAGTGCAAAAAGTATTTTTTCCACACTAATACAAGTGCAAATGTGGTTTGCTGCACCAACACAAGTGCGAAAAGTGGTTTTTCAACACTAACACAAGTGCGAAAAGTGGTTTTTCAACACTAACACAAGTGCGAAAAGTGGTTTTTCCACACTAATACAAGTGCAAAAGTGGTTTCCTGCACCAACACAAGTGCGAAAAGTGGTTTTTCAACACTAACACAAGTGTGAAAAGTGGTTTTTCAACACTATCACAAGTGCAAAAAGTGGTTTTTCAACACTAACACAAGTGCGAAAAGTGGTTTTTCCACACTAATACAAGTGCAAAAGTGGTTTCCTGCACCAACACAAGTGCGAAAAGTGGTTTTTCAACACTAACACAAGTGCGAAAAGTGGTTTTTCAACACTATCACAAGTGCAAAAAGTGGTTTTTCAACACTAACACAAGTTCGAAAAGTGGTTTTCCACACTAATACAAGTGCAAAAGTGGTTTCCTGCATCAACACAAGTGCGAAAAGTGGTTTTTCAACACTAACACAAGTGCGAAAAGTGGGTTTTCAACACTATCACAAGTGCAAAAAGTGTTTTTTCAACACTAACACAAGTGCGAAAAGTGGTTTTTCAACACTAACACAAGTGCGAAAAGTGGTTTTTCAACACTATCACAAGTGCAAAAAGTGTTTTTTCCTCACTAATACAAGTGCAAAAGTGGTTTCCTGCACCAACACAAGTGCGAAAAGTGGTTTTTCAACACTAACACAAGTGCGAAAAGTGGTTTTTCAACACTAACACAAGTGCGAAAAGTGGTTTTTCAACACTAACACAAGTGCAAAAGTGGTTTCCTGCACCAACACAAGTGCGAAAAGTGGTTTTTCAACACTAACACAAGTGCGAAAAGTGGTTTTTCAACACTAACACAATTGCGAAAAGTGGTTTTTCAACACTATCACAAGTGCAAAAAGTATTTTTTCCACACTAATACAAGTGAAAAAGTGGTTTCCTGCACCAACACAAGTGCGAAAAGTGGTTTTTCAACACTAACACAAGTGCGAAAAGTGGTTTTTCAACACTATCACAAGTGCAAAAAGTGGTTTTTCAACACGAACACAAGTGCAAAAGTGGTTTCCTGCACCAACACAAGTGCGAAAGTGGTTTTTCAACACTAACACAAGTGCGAAAAGTGGTTTTTCAACACTATTACAAGTGCAAAAAGTGTTTTTTCCACACTAATACAAGTGCAAAAGTGGTTTCCTGCACCAACACAAGTGCAAAAAGTGGTTTTTCAACACTAACACAAGTGCGAAAAGTGGTTTTTCAACACTAACACAAGTGCGAAAAGTGGTTTTTCCACACTAATACAAGTGAAAAAGTGGTTTCCTGCACCAACACAAGTGCGAAAAGTGGTTTTTCAACACTAACACAAGTGCGAAAAGTGGTTTTTCAACACCAACACAAGTGCGAAAAGTGGTTTTTCAACACCAACACAAGTGCGAAAAGTGGTTTTTCCACACTAATACAAGTGCAAAAGTGGTTTCCTGCACCAACACAAGTGCGAAAAGTGGTTTTTCAACACTAACACAAGTGCGAAAAGTGGTTTTTCAACACTATCACAAGTGCAAAAAGTGGTTTTTCAACACTAACACAAGTGCGAAAAGTGGTTTTTCAACACTAACACAAGTGCGAAAAGTGGTTTTTCAACACTATTACAAGTGCAAAAAGTGTTTTTTCCACACTAATACAAGTGCAAAAGTGGTTTCCTGCACCAACACAAGTGCGAAAAGTGGTTTTTCAACACTAACACAAGTGCGAAAAGTGGTTTTTCAACACTAACACAAGTGCGAAAAGTGGTTTTTCAACACTATCACAAGTGCAAAAAGTGTTTTTTCCACACTAATACAAGTGCAAAAGTGGTTTCCTGCAAAAACACAAGTGCGAAAAGTGGTTTTTCAACACTAACACAAGTGCGAAAGGTGGTTTTTCAACACGAGCACAAGTGCGAAAAGTGGTTTTTCAACACTAACACAAGTGCGAAAAGTGGTTTTTCAACACTATCACAAGTGCAAAAAGTGGTTTTTCCACACTAATACAAGTGCAAAAGTGGTTTCCTGCACCAACACAAGTGCGAAAGTGGTTTTTCAACACTAACACAAGTGCGAAAAGTGGTTTTTCAACACTATCACAAGTGCAAAAAGTGTTTTTTTCACACTAATACAAGTGCAAAAGCGGTTTCCTGCACCAACACAAGTGGGAAAAGTGGTTTTTCAACACTAACACAAGTGCGAAAAGTGGTTTTTCAACACTATCACAAGTGCAAAAAGTGGTTTTTCAACACTAACACAAGTGCGAAAAGTGGTTTTTCAACACTAACATAAGTGCGAAAAGTGGTTTTTCAACACCAACACAAGTGCAAAAGTGGTTTCCTGCACCAACACAAGTGCGAAAAGTGGTTTTTCAACACTAACACAAGTGCGAAAAGTGTTTTTCCACACTAATACCAGTGCAGAAGTGGTTTCCTGCACCAACACAAGTGCGAAAAGTGGTTTTTCAACACTAACACAAGTGCGAAAAGTGGTTTTTCAACACTAACACAAGTGCGAAAAGTGGTTTTTCAACAATAACACAAGTGCGAAAAGTGGTTTTTCAACACTAACACAAGTGCAAAAGTGGTTTCCTGCACCAACACAAGTGCGAAAAGTGGTTTTTCAACACTAACACAAGTGCGAAAGGTGGTTTTTCAACACGAACACAAGTGCGAAAAGTGGTTTTTCAACACTAACACAAGTGCGAAAAGTGGTTTTTCAACACTATCACAAGTGCAAAAAGTGGTTTGTCAACACTATCACAAGTGCAAAAAGTGGTTTCCTGCACCAACACAAGTGCGAAAGTGGTTTTTCAACACTAACACAAGTGCGAAAAGTGGTTTTTCAACACTATCACAAGTGCAAAAAGTGGTTTCCTGCACCAACACAAGTGCGAAAGTGGTTTTTCAACACTAACACAAGTGCGAAAAGTGGTTTTTCAACACTAACACAAGTGCGAAAAGTGGTTTTTCAACACTAACACAAGTGCGAAAAGTGGTTTTTCAACACTAACACAAGTGCGAAAAGTGGTTTTTCAACACTAACACAAGTGCAAAAGTGGTTTCCTGCACCAACACAAGTGCGAAAAGTGGTTTTTCAACACTAACACAAGTGCGAAAGGTGGTTTTTCAACACGAACACAAGTGCGAAAAGTGGTTTTTCAACACTAACACAAGTGCGAAAAGTGGTTTTTCAACACTATCACAAGTGCAAAAAGTGGTTTTTCAACACGAACACAAGTGCAAAAGTGGTTTCCTGCACCAACACAAGTGCGAAAGTGGTTTTTCAAAACTAACACAAGTGCAAAAAGTGGTTTTTCAACACTATCACAAGTGCAAACAGTGTTTTTTTCACACTAATACAAGTGCAAAAGTGGTTTCCTGCACCAACACAAGTGCGAAAAGTGGTTTTTCAACACTAACACAAGTGCGAAAAGTGGTTTTTCAACACTATCACAAGTGCAAAAAGTGTTTTTTCAACACTAACACAAGTGCGAAAAGTGGTTTTTCAACACTAACACAAGTGCGAAAAGTGGTTTTTCAACACTATCACAAGTGCAAAAAGTGGTTTTTCAACACGAACACAAGTGCAAAAGTGGTTTCCTGCACCAACACAAGTGCGAAAGTGGTTTTTCAAAACTAACACAAGTGCAAAAAGTGGTTTTTCAACACTATCACAAGTGCAAAAAGTGTTTTTTTCACACTAATACAAGTGCAAAAGTGGTTTCCTGCACCAACACAAGTGCGAAAAGTGGTTTTTCAACACTAACACAAGTGCGAAAAGTGGTTTTTCAACACTATCACAAGTGCAAAAAGTGGTTTTTCAACACTAACATAAGTGCGAAAAGTGGTTTTTCAACACTAACACAAGTGCGAAAAGTGGTTTTTCAACACTATTACAAGTGCAAAAAGTGTTTTTTCCACACTAATACAAGTGCAAAAGTGGTTTCCTGCACCAACACAAGTGCAAAAAGTGGTTTTTCAACACTAACACAAGTGCGAAAAGTGGGTTTTCAACACTATCACAAGTGCAAAAAGTGTTTTTTCAACACTAACACAAGTGCGAAAAGTGGTTTTTCAACACTAACACAAGTGCGAAAAGTGGTTTTTCAACACTATCACAAGTGCAAAAAGTGTTTTTTCCTCACTAATACAAGTGCAAAAGTGGTTTCCTGCACCAACACAAGTGCGAAAAGTGGTTTTTCAACACTAACACAAGTGCGAAAAGTGGTTTTTCAACACTAACACAAGTGCGAAAAGTGGTTTTTCAACACTAACACAAGTGCAAAAGTGGTTTCCTGCACCAACACAAGTGCGAAAAGTGGTTTTTCAACACTAACACAAGTGCGAAAAGTGGTTTTTCAACACTAACACAATTGCGAAAAGTGGTTTTTCAACACTATCACAAGTGCAAAAAGTATTTTTTCCACACTAATACAAGTGCAAAAGTGGTTTCCTGCACCAACACAAGTGCGAAAAGTGGTTTTTCAACACTAACACAAGTGCGAAAAGTGGTTTTTCAACACTATCACAAGTGCAAAAAGTGGTTTTTCAACACGAACACAAGTGCAAAAGTGGTTTCCTGCACCAACACAAGTGCGAAAGTGGTTTTTCAACACTAACACAAGTGCGAAAAGTGGTTTTTCAACACTATTACAAGTGCAAAAAGTGTTTTTTCCACACTAATACAAGTGCAAAAGTGGTTTCCTGCACCAACACAAGTGCAAAAAGTGGTTTTTCAACACTAACACAAGTGCGAAAAGTGGTTTTTCAACACTAACACAAGTGCGAAAAGTGGTTTTTCCACACTAATACAAGTGAAAAAGTGGTTTCCTGCACCAACACAAGTGCGAAAAGTGGTTTTTCAACACTAACACAAGTGCGAAAAGTGGTTTTTCAACACCAACACAAGTGCGAAAAGTGGTTTTTCAACACCAACACAAGTGCGAAAAGTGGTTTTTCCACACTAATACAAGTGCAAAAGTGGTTTCCTGCACCAACACAAGTGCGAAAAGTGGTTTTTCAACACTAACACAAGTGCGAAAAGTGGTTTTTCAACACTATCACAAGTGCAAAAAGTGGTTTTTCAACACTAACACAAGTGCGAAAAGTGGTTTTTCAACACTAACACAAGTGCGAAAAGTGGTTTTTCAACACTATTACAAGTGCAAAAAGTGTTTTTTCCACACTAATACAAGTGCAAAAGTGGTTTCCTGCACCAACACAAGTGCGAAAAGTGGTTTTTCAACACTAACACAAGTGCGAAAAGTGGTTTTTCAACACTAACACAAGTGCGAAAAGTGGTTTTTCAACACTATCACAAGTGCAAAAAGTGTTTTTTCCACACTAATACAAGTGCAAAAGTGGTTTCCTGCAAAAACACAAGTGCGAAAAGTGGTTTTTCAACACTAACACAAGTGCGAAAGGTGGTTTTTCAACACGAGCACAAGTGCGAAAAGTGGTTTTTCAACACTAACACAAGTGCGAAAAGTGGTTTTTCAACACTATCACAAGTGCAAAAAGTGGTTTTTTCCACACTAATACAAGTGCAAAAGTGGTTTCCTGCACCAACACAAGTGCGAAAGTGGTTTTTCAACACTAACACAAGTGCGAAAAGTGGTTTTTCAACACTATCACAAGTGCAAAAAGTGTTTTTTTCACACTAATACAAGTGCAAAAGCGGTTTCCTGCACCAACACAAGTGGGAAAAGTGGTTTTTCAACACTAACACAAGTGCGAAAAGTGGTTTTTCAACACTATCACAAGTGCAAAAAGTGGTTTTTCAACACTAACACAAGTGCGAAAAGTGGTTTTTCAACACTAACATAAGTGCGAAAAGTGGTTTTTCAACACCAACACAAGTGCAAAAGTGGTTTCCTGCACCAACACAAGTGCGAAAAGTGGTTTTTCAACACTAACACAAGTGCGAAAAGTGTTTTTCCACACTAATACCAGTGCAGAAGTGGTTTCCTGCACCAACACAAGTGCGAAAAGTGGTTTTTCAACACTAACACAAGTGCGAAAAGTGGTTTTTCAACACTAACACAAGTGCGAAAAGTGGTTTTTCAACAATAACACAAGTGCGAAAAGTGGTTTTTCAACACTAACACAAGTGCAAAAGTGGTTTCCTGCACCAACACAAGTGCGAAAAGTGGTTTTTCAACGCTAACACAAGTGCGAAAGGTGGTTTTTCAACACGAACACAAGTGCGAAAAGTGGTTTTTCAACACTAACACAAGTGCGAAAAGTGGTTTTTCAACACTATCACAAGTGCAAAAAGTGGTTTGTCAACACTATCACAAGTGCAAAAAGTGGTTTCCTGCACCAACACAAGTGCGAAAGTGGTTTTTCAACACTAACACAAGTGCGAAAAGTGGTTTTTCAACACTATCACAAGTGCAAAAAGTGGTTTCCTGCACCAACACAAGTGCGAAAGTGGTTTTTCAACACTAACACAAGTGCGAAAAGTGGTTTTTCAACACTAACACAAGTGCGAAAAGTGGTTTTTCAACACTAACACAAGTGCGAAAAGTGGTTTTTCAACACTAACACAAGTGCGAAAAGTGGTTTTTCAACACTAACACAAGTGCAAAAGTGGTTTCCTGCACCAACACAAGTGCGAAAAGTGGTTTTTCAACACTAACACAAGTGCGAAAGGTGGTTTTTCAACACGAACACAAGTGCGAAAAGTGGTTTTTCAACACTAACACAAGTGCGAAAAGTGGTTTTTCAACACTATCACAAGTGCAAAAAGTGGTTTTTCAACACGAACACAAGTGCAAAAGTGGTTTCCTGCACCAACACAAGTGCGAAAGTGGTTTTTCAAAACTAACACAAGTGCAAAAAGTGGTTTTTCAACACTATCACAAGTGCAAAAAGTGTTTTTTTCACACTAATACAAGTGCAAAAGTGGTTTCCTGCACCAACACAAGTGCGAAAAGTGGTTTTTCAACACTAACACAAGTGCGAAAAGTGGTTTTTCAACACTATCACAAGTGCAAAAAGTGTTTTTTCAACACTAACACAAGTGCGAAAAGTGGCTTTTCAACACTATCACAAGTGCAAAAAGTGTTTTTTCCACACTAATACAAGTGCAAAAGTGGTTTCCTGCACCAACACAAGTGCAAATAGTGGTTTTTCAACACTAACACAAGTGCGAAAAGTGGTTTTTCAACACTAACATAAGTGCGAAAAGTGGTTTTTCAACACTAACACAAGTGCAAAAGTGGTTTCCTGCACCAACACAAGTGCGAAAAGTGGTTTTTCAACACTAACACAAGTGCGAAAAGTGGTTTTTCAACACTAACACAAGTGCGAAAAGTGGTTTTTCCACACTAATACAAGTGAAAAAGTGGTTTCCTGCACCAACACAAGTGCGAAAAGTGGTTTTTCAACACTAACACAAGTGCGAAAAGTGTTTTTCTGCACCAACACAAGTGCGAAAAGTGTTTTTTCAACACTAACACAAGTGCAAAAGTGGTTTCCTGCACCAACACAAGTGCGAAAAGTGGTTTTTCAACACTAACACAAGTGCGAAAAGTGGTTTTTCAACACTAACACAAGTGCGAAAAGTGATTTTTCAACACTATCACAAGTGCAAAAAGTATTTTTTCCACACTAATACAAGTGCAAAAGTGGTTTCCTGCACCAACACAAGTGCGAAAAGTGGTTTTTCAACACTATCACAAGTGCAAAAAGTATTTTTTCCACACTAATACAAGTGCAAATGTGGTTTCCTGCACCAACACAAGTGCGAAAAGTGGTTTTTCAACACTAACACAAGTGCGAAAAGTGGTTTTTCAACACTAACACAAGTGCGAAAAGTGGTTTTTCCACACTAATACAAGTGCAAAAGTGGTTTCCTACACCAACACAAGTGCGAAAAGTGGTTTTTCAACACTAACACAAGTGCGAAAAGTGGTTTTTCAACACTATCACAAGTGCAAAAAGTGGTTTTTCAACACTATCACAAGTGCAAAAAGTGGTTTTTCAACAATAACACAAGTTCGAAAAGTGGTTTTCCACACTAATACAAGTGCAAAAGTGGTTTCCTGCATCAACACAAGTGCGAAAAGTGGTTTTTCAACACTAACACAAGTGCGAAAAGTGGGTTTTCAACACTATCACAAGTGCAAAAAGTGGTTTTTCAACACTAACACAAGTGCGAAAAGTGGTTTTTCAACACTAACACAAGTGCGAAAAGTGGTTTTTCAACACTATCACAAGTGCAAAAAGTGTTTTCTCCACACTAATACAAGTGCAAAAGTGGTTTCCTGCACCAACACAAGTGCGAAAAGTGGTTTTTCAACACTAACACAAGTGCGAAAAGTGGTTTTTCAACACTAACACAAGTGCGAAAAGTGGTTTCCTGCACCAACACAAGTGCGAAAAGTGGTTTTTCAACACTAACACAAGTGCGAAAAGTGGTTTTTCAACACTAACACAAGTGCGAAAAGTGGTTTTTCAACACTATCAAAAGTGCAAAAAGTATTTTTTCCACACTAATACAAGTGCAAAAGTGGTTTCCTGCACCAACACAAGTGCGAAAAGTGGTTTTTCAACACTAACACAAGTGCGAAAAGTGGTTTTTCAACACTATCACAAGTGCAAAAAGTGGTTTTTCAACACTAACATAAGTGCGAAAAGTGGTTTTTCAACACTAACACAAGTGCGAAAAGTGGTTTTTCAACACTATTACAAGTGCAAAAAGTGTTTTTTCCACACTAATACAAGTGCAAAAGTGGTTTCCTGCACCAACACAAGTGCAAAAAGTGGTTTTTCAACACTAACACAAGTGCGAAAAGTGGTTTTTCAACACTAACACAAGTGCGAAAAGTGGTTTTTCCACACTAATACAAGTGGAAAAGTGGTTTCCTGCACCAACACAAGTGCGAAAAGTGGATTTTCAACACTAACACAAGTGCGAAAAGTGGTTTTTCAACACCAACACAAGTGCGAAAAGTGGTTTTTCAACACTAACACTAGTGCGAAAAGTGGTTTTTCCACACTAATACAAGTGCAAAAGTGGTTTCCTGCACCAACACAAGTGCGAAAAGTGGTTTTTCAACACTAACACAAGTGCGAAAAGTGGTTTTTCAACACTATCACAAGTGCAAAAAGTGGTTTTTCAACACTAACACAAGTGCGAAAAGTGGTTTTTCAACACTAACACAAGTGCGAAAAGTGGTTTTTCAACACTATCACAAGTGCAAAAAGTGTTTTTTCCACACTAATACAAGTGTAAAAGTGGTTTCCTGCACCAACACAAGTGCGAAAAGTGGTTTTTCAACACTAACACAAGTGCGAAAGGTGGTTTTTCAACACGAACACAAGTGCGAAAAGTGGTTTTTCAACACTAACACAAGTGCGAAAAGTAGTTTTTCAACACTATCACAAGTGCAAAAAGTGGTTTTTCCACACTAATACAAGTGCAAAAGTGGTTTCCTGCACCAACACAAGTGCGAAAGTGGTTTTTCAACACTAACACAAGTGCGAAAAGTGGTTTTTCAACACTATCACAAGTGCAAAAAGTGTTTTTTTCACACTAATACAAGTGCAAAAGTGGTTTCCTGCACCAACACAAGTGCAAAAAGTGGTTTTTCAACACTAACACAAGTGCGAAAAGTGGTTTTTCAACACTATCACAAGTGCAAAAAGTGGTTTTTCAACACTAACACAAGTGCGAAAAGTGGCTTTTCAACACTATCACAAGGGCGAAAAGTGGTTTTTCAACACTAACACAAGTGCGAAAAGTGGTTTTTCAACACTATCATAAGAGCGAAAAGTGGTTTTTCAACACTAACACAAGTGCAAAAGTGGTTTCCTGCACCAACACAAGTGCGAAAAGTGGTTTTTCAACACTAACACAAGTGCAAAAAGTGGTTTTTCAACACTAACACAAGTGCGAAAAGTGGTTTTTCCACACTAATACAAGTGAAAAAGTGGTTTCCTGCACCAACACAAGTGCGAAAAGTGGTTTTTCAACACTAACACAAGTGCGAAAAGTGGTTTTTCAACACTATCACAAGTGCGAAAAGTGGTTTTTCAACACTAACACAAGTGCAAAAGTGGTTTCCTGCACCAACACAAGTGCGAAAAGTGGTTTTTCAACACTAACACAAGTGCGAAAAGTGGTTTTTCAACACTAACACAAGTGCGAAAAGTGGTTTTTCAACACTATCACAAGTGCAAAAAGTGGTTTTTCAACACTATCACATGTGCAAAAAGTGGTTTTTCAACACTAACACAAGTTCGAAAAGTGGTTTTCCACACTAATACAAGTGCAAAAGTGGTTTCCTGCATCAACACAAGTGCGAAAAGTGGTTTTTCAACACTAACACAAGTGCGAAAAGTGGGTTTTCAACACTATCACAAGTGCAAAAAGTGGTTTTTCAACACTAACACAAGTGCGAAAAGTGGTTTTTCAACACTAACACAAGTGCGAAAAGTGGTTTTTCAACACTATCACAAGTGCAAAAAGTGTTTTCTCCACACTAATACAAGTGCAAAAGTGGTTTCCTGCACCAACACAAGTGCGAAAAGTGGTTTTTCAACACTAACACAAGTGCGAAAAGTGGTTTTTCAACACTAACACAAGTGCGAAAAGTGGTTTCCTGCACCAACACAAGTGCGAAAAGTGGTTTTTCAACACTAACACAAGTGCGAAAAGTGGTTTTTCAACACTAACACAAGTGCGAAAAGTGGTTTTTCAACACTATCAAAAGTGCAAAAAGTATTTTTTCCACACTAATACAAGTGCAAAAGTGGTTTCCTGCACCAACACAAGTGCGAAAAGTGGTTTTTCAACACTAACACAAGTGCGAAAAGTGGTTTTTCAACACTATCACAAGTGCAAAAAGTGGTTTTTCAACACTAACATAAGTGCGAAAAGTGGTTTTTCAACACTAACACAAGTGCGAAAAGTGGTTTTTCAACACTATTACAAGTGCAAAAAGTGTTTTTTCCACACTAATACAAGTGCAAAAGTGGTTTCCTGCACCAACACAAGTGCAAAAAGTGGTTTTTCAACACTAACACAAGTGCGAAAAGTGGTTTTTCAACACTAACACAAGTGCGAAAAGTGGTTTTTCCACACTAATACAAGTGGAAAAGTGGTTTCCTGCACCAACACAAGTGCGAAAAGTGGATTTTCAACACTAACACAAGTGCGAAAAGTGGTTTTTCAACACCAACACAAGTGCGAAAAGTGGTTTTTCAACACTAACACTAGTGCGAAAAGTGGTTTTTCCACACTAATACAAGTGCAAAAGTGGTTTCCTGCACCAACACAAGTGCGAAAAGTGGTTTTTCAACACTAACACAAGTGCGAAAAGTGGTTTTTCAACACTATCACAAGTGCAAAAAGTGGTTTTTCAACACTAACACAAGTGCGAAAAGTGGTTTTTCAACACTAACACAAGTGCGAAAAGTGGTTTTTCAACACTATCACAAGTGCAAAAAGTGTTTTTTCCACACTAATACAAGTGCAAAAGTGGTTTCCTGCACCAACACAAGTGCGAAAAGTGGTTTTTCAACACTAACACAAGTGCGAAAGGTGGTTTTTCAACACGAACACAAGTGCGAAAAGTGGTTTTTCAACACTAACACAAGTGCGAAAAGTAGTTTTTCAACACTATCACAAGTGCAAAAAGTGGTTTTTCCACACTAATACAAGTGCAAAAGTGGTTTCCTGCACCAACACAAGTGCGAAAGTGGTTTTTCAACACTAACACAAGTGCGAAAAGTGGTTTTTCAACACTATCACAAGTGCAAAAAGTGTTTTTTTCACACTAATACAAGTGCAAAAGTGGTTTCCTGCACCAACACAAGTGCAAAAAGTGGTTTTTCAACACTAACACAAGTGCGAAAAGTGGTTTTTCAACACTATCACAAGTGCAAAAAGTGGTTTTTCAACACTAACACAAGTGCGAAAAGTGGCTTTTCAACACTATCACAAGGGCGAAAAGTGGTTTTTCAACACTAACACAAGTGCGAAAAGTGGTTTTTCAACACTATCATAAGAGCGAAAAGTGGTTTTTCAACACTAACACAAGTGCAAAAGTGGTTTCCTGCACCAACACAAGTGCGAAAAGTGGTTTTTCAACACTAACACAAGTGCAAAAAGTGGTTTTTCAACACTAACACAAGTGCGAAAAGTGGTTTTTCCACACTAATACAAGTGAAAAAGTGGTTTCCTGCACCAACACAAGTGCGAAAAGTGGTTTTTCAACACTAACACAAGTGCGAAAAGTGGTTTTTCAACACTATCACAAGTGCGAAAAGTGGTTTTTCAACACTAACACAAGTGCAAAAGTGGTTTCCTGCACCAACACAAGTGCGAAAAGTGGTTTTTCAACACTAACACAAGTGCGAAAAGTGGTTTTTCAACACTAACACAAGTGCGAAAAGTGGTTTTTCAACACTATCACAAGTGCAAAAAGTGTTTTTTCCACACTAATACAAGTGCAAAAGTGGTTTCCTGCACCAACACAAGTGCGAAAAGTGGTTTTTCAACACTAACACAAGTGCGAAAAGTGGTTTTTCAACACTAACACAAGTGCGAAAAGTGGTTTTTCAACACTAACACAAGTGCAAAAGTGGTTTCCTGCACCAACACAAGTGCGAAAAGTGGTTTTTCAACACTAACACAAGTGCGAAAAGTGGTTTTTCAACACTAACACAAGTGCGAAAAGTGGTTTTTCAACACTAGCACAAGTGCAAAAAGTATTTTTTCCACACTAATACAAGTGCAAAAGTGGTTTCCTGCACCAACACAAGTGCGAAAAGTGGTTTTTCAACACTAACACAAGTGCGAAAAGTGGTTTTTCAACACTATCACAAGTGCAAAAAGTGGTTTTTCAACACTAACACAAGTGCGAAAAGTGGTTTTTCAACACTAACACAAGTGCGAAAAGTGGTTTTTCAACACTATTACAAGTGCAAAAAGTGTTTTTTCCACACTAATACAAGTGCAAAAGTGGTTTCCTGCACCAACACAAGTGCAAAAAGTGGTTTTTCAACACTAACACAAGTGCGAAAAGTGGTTTTTCAACACTAACACAAGTGCGAAAAGTGGTTTGTCCACACTAATACAAGTGAAAAAGTGGTTTCCTGCACCAACACAAGTGCGAAAAGTGGTTTTTCAACACTAACACAAGTGCGAAAAAGTGGTTTTTCAACACTAACACAAGTGCGAAAAGTGGTTTTTCAACACTAACACAGTGCGAAAAGTGGTTTTTCAACACTAACACAAGTGCGAAAAGTGGTTTCCTGCACCAACACAAGTGCGAAAAGTGGTTTTTCAACACTAACACAAGTGCGAAAAGTGGTTTTTCAACACTAACACAAGTGCGAAAAGTGGTTTTTCAACACTATCAAAAGTGCAAAAAGTATTTTTTCCACACTAATACAAGTGCAAAAGTGGTTTCCTGCACCAACACAAGTGCGAAAAGTGGTTTTTCAACACTAACACAAGTGCGAAAAGTGGTTTTTCAACACTATCACAAGTGCAAAAAGTGGTTTTTCAACACTAACATAAGTGTGAAAAGTGGTTTTTCAACACTAACACAAGTGCGAAAAGTGGTTTTTCAACACTATTACAAGTGCAAAAAGTGTTTTTTCCACACTAATACAAGTGCAAAAGTGGTTTCCTGCACCAACACAAGTGCAAAAAGTGGTTTTTCAACACTAACACAAGTGCGAAAAGTGGTTTTTCAACACTAACACAAGTGCGAAAAGTGGTTTTTCCACACTAATACAAGTGGAAAAGTGGTTTCCTGCACCAACACAAGTGCGAAAAGTGGTTTTTCAACACTAACACAAGTGCGAAAAGTGGTTTTTCAACACCAACACAAGTGCGAAAAGTGGTTTTTCAAACACTAACACTAGTGCGAAAAGTGGTTTTTCCACACTAATACAAGTGCAAAAGTGGTTTCCTGCACCAACACAAGTGCGAAAAGTGGTTTTCAACACTAACACAAGTGCGAAAAGTGGTTTTTCAACACTATTCAAGAGTGCAAAAAGTGGTTTTTCAACACTAACACAAGTGCGAAAAGTGGTTTTTCAACACTAACACAAGTGCGAAAAGTGGTTTTTCAACACTATCACAAGTGCAAAAAGTGTTTTTTCCACACTAATACAAGTGCAAAAGTGGTTTCCTGCACCAACACAAGTGCGAAAAGTGGTTTTTCAACACTAACACAAGTGCGAAAGGTGGTTTTTCAACACGAACACAAGTGCGAAAAGTGGTTTTTCAACACTAACACAAGTGCGAAAAGTAGTTTTTCAACACTATCACAAGTGCAAAAGTGGTTTTCCACACTAATACAAGTGCAAAAGTGGTTTTCCTGCACCAACACAAGTGCGAAAGTGGTTTTTCAACACTAACACAAGTGCGAAAAGTGGTTTTTCAACACTATCACAAGTGCAAAAAGTGTTTTTTTCACACTAATACAAGTGCAAAAGTGGTTTCCTGCACAACGCAAGTGCAAAAAGTGGTTTTTCAACACTAACACAAGTGCGAAAAGTGGGTTTTTCAACACTATCACAAGTGCAAAAAGTGGTTTTTCAACACTAACACAAGTGCGAAAAGTGGCTTTTCAACACTATCACAAGGGCGAAAAGTGGTTTTTCAACACTAACACAAGTGCGAAAAGTGGTTTTTCAACACTATCATAAGAGCGAAAAGTGGTTTTTCAACACTATCATAAGAGCGAAAAGTGGTTTTTCAACACTAACACAAGTGCAAAAGTGGTTTCCTGCACCAACACAAGTGCGAAAAAGTGGTTTTTCAACACTAACACAAGTGCAAAAAGTGGTTTTTCAACACTAACACAAGTGCGAAAAGTGGTTTTTCCACACTAATACAAGTGAAAAAGTGGTTTCCTGCACCAACACAAGTGCGAAAAGTGGTTTTTCAACACTAACACCAAGTGCGAAAAGTGGTTTTTCAACACTATCACAAGTGCGAAAAGTGGTTTTTCAACACTAACACAAGTGCGAAAAGTGGTTTTTCAACACTATCACAAGTGCAAAAAGTGGTTTTTCAACACTAACATAAGTGCGAAAAGTGGTTTTTCAACACTATCACAAGTGCAAAAAGTGGTTTTTCAACACTAACATAAGTGCGAAAAGTGGTTTTTTCAACACTAACACAAGTGCGAAAAGTGGTTTTTCAACACTAACACAAGTGCGAAAGTGGTTTTTCCACACTAATACAAGTGGAAAAGTGGTTTCCTGCACCAACACAAGTGCGAAAAGTGGTTTTTCAACACTAACACAAGTGCGAAAAGTGGTTTTTCAACACCAACACAAGTGCGAAAAGTGGTTTTTCAACACTAACACTAGTGCGAAAAGTGGTTTTTCCACACTAATACAAGTGCAAAAGTGGTTTCCTGCACCAACACAAGTGCGAAAAGTGGTTTTTCAACACTAACACAAGTGCGAAAAGTGGTTTTTCAACACTATCACAAGTGCAAAAAGTGGTTTTTCAACACTAACACAAGTGCGAAAAGTGGTTTTTCAACACTAACACAAGTGCGAAAAGTGGTTTTTCAACACTATCACAAGTGCAAAAAGTGTTTTTTCCACACTAATACAAGTGCAAAAGTGGTTTCCTGCACCAACACAAGTGCGAAAAGTGGTTTTTCAACACTAACACAAGTGCGAAAGGTGGTTTTTCAACACGAACACAAGTGCGAAAAGTGGTTTTTCAACACTAACACAAGTGCGAAAAGTAGTTTTTCAACACTATCACAAGTGCAAAAAGTGGTTTTCCACACTAATACAAGTGCAAAAGTGGTTTCCTGCACCAACACAAGTGCGAAAGTGGTTTTTCAACACTAACACAAGTGCGAAAAGTGGTTTTTCAACACTATCACAAGTGCAAAAAGTGTTTTTTTCACACTAATACAAGTGCAAAAGTGGTTTCCTGCACCAACACAAGTGCAAAAAGTGGTTTTTCAACACTAACACAAGTGCGAAAAGTGGTTTTTCAACACTATCACAAGTGCAAAAAGTGGTTTTTCAACACTAACACAAGTGCGAAAAGTGGCTTTTCAACACTATCACAAGGGCGAAAAGTGGTTTTTCAACACTAACACAAGTGCGAAAAGTGGTTTTTCAACACTATCATAAGAGCGAAAAGTGGTTTTTCAACACTAACACAAGTGCAAAAGTGGTTTTCTGCACCAACACAAGTGCGAAAAGTGGTTTTTCAACACTAACACAAGTGCAAAAAGTGGTTTTTCAACACTAACACAAGTGCGAAAAGTGGTTTTTCCACACTAATACAAGTGAAAAAGTGGTTTCCTGCACCAACACAAGTGCGAAAAGTGGTTTTTCAACACTAACACAAGTGCGAAAAGTGTTTTTCAACACTATCACAAGTGCGAAAAGTGGTTTTTCAACACTAACACAAGTGCAAAAGTGGTTTCCTGCACCAACACAAGTGCGAAAAGTGGTTTTTCAACACTAACACAAGTCGAAAAGTGGTTTTTCAACACTAACACAAGTGCGAAAGTGGTTTTTCAACACTAACACAAGTGCAAAAGTGGTTTCCTGCACCAACACATTGCGAAAAGTGGTTTTTTTTTCAACACTAACACAAGTGCGAAAAGTGGTTTTTCAACACTAACACAAGTGCGAAAAGTGGTTTTTCAACACTATCACAAGTGCAAAAAGTATTTTTTCCACACTAATACAAGTGCAAAAGTGGTTTCCTGCACCAACACAAGTGCGAAAAGTGGTTTTTCAACACTAACACAAGTGCGAAAAGTGGTTTTTCAACACTATCACAAGTGCAAAAAGTGGTTTTTCAACACTAACACAAGTGCGAAAAGTGGTTTTTCAACACTAACACAAGTGCGAAAAGTGGTTTTTCAACACTATTACAAGTGCAAAAAGTGTTTTTTCCACACTAATACAAGTGCAAAAGTGGTTTCCTGCACCAACACAAGTGCAAAAAGTGGTTTTTCAACACTAACACAAGTGCGAAAAGTGGTTTTTCAACACTAACACAAGTGCGAAAAGTGGTTTTTCCACACTAATACAAGTGAAAAAGTGGTTTCCTGCACCAACACAAGTGCGAAAAGTGGTTTTTCAACACTAACACAAGTGCGAAAAGTGGTTTTTCAACACCAACACAAGTGCGAAAAGTGGTTTTTCCACACTAATACAAGTGCAAAAGTGGTTCCTGCACCAACACAAGTGCGAAAAGTGGTTTTTCAACACTAAGACAAGTGCGAAAAGTGGTTTTTCAACACTATCACAAGTGCAAAAAGTGGTTTTTCAACACTAACACAAGTGCGAAAAGTGGTTTTTCAACACTAACACAACTGCGAAAAGTGGTTTTTCAACACTATTACAAGTGCAAAAAGTGTTTTTTCCACACTAATACAAGTGCAAAAGTGGTTTCCTGCACCAACACAAGTGCGAAAAGTGGTTTTTCAACACTAACACAAGTGCGAAAAGTGGTTTTTCAACACTAACACAAGTGCGAAAAGTGGTTTTTCAACACTATCACAAGTGCAAAAAGTGTTTTTTCCACACTAATACAAGTGCAAAAGTGGTTTCCTGCAAAAACACAAGTGCGAAAAGTGGCTTTTCAACACTAACACAAGTGCGAAAGGTGGTTTTTTAACACGAACACAAGTGCGAAAAGTGGTTTTTCAACACTAACACAAGTGCGAAAAGTGGTTTTTCAACACTATCACAAGTGCAAAAAGTGGTTTTTCCACACTAATACAAGTGCAAAAGTGGTTTCCTGCACCAACACAAGTGCGAAAGTGGTTTTTCAACACTAACACAAGTGCGAAAAGTGGTTTTTCAACACTATCACAAGTGCAAAAAGTGTTTTTTTCACACTAATACAAGTGCAAAAGTGGTTTCCTGCACCAACACAAGTGGGAAAAGTGGTTTTTCAACACTAACACAAGTGCGAAAAGTGGTTTTTCAACACTATCACAAGGTGCGAAAAGTGGTTTTTCAACACTAACACAAGTGCGAAAAGTGGTTTTTCAACACTAACATAAGTGCGAAAAAGTGGTTTTTCAACACCAACACAAGTGCAAAAGTGGTTTCCTGCACCAACACAAGTGTGAAAAGTGGTTTTTCAACATTAACACAAGTGCGAAAAGTGTTTTTTCCACACTAATACAAGTGCAGAAGTGGTTTCCTGCACCAGCACAAGTGCGAAAAGTGGTTTTTCAACACGAACACAAGTGCGAAAAGTGGTTTTTCAACACTAACACAAGCGCGAAAAGTGGTTTTTCAACACTATCACAAGTGCAAAAAGTGGTTTTTCAACACTAACACAAGTGCGAAAAGTGGCTTTTCAACACTATCACAAGGGCGAAAAGTGGTTTTTCAACACTAACACAAGTGCGAAAAGTGGTTTTTCAACACTAACATAAGTGCGAAAAGTGGTTTTTCAACACCAACACAAGTGCAAAAGTGGTTTCCTGCACCAACACAAGTGCGAAAAGTGGTTTTTCAACACTAACACAAGTGCGAAAAGTGTTTTTTCCACACTAATACAAGTGCAGAAGTGGTTTCCTGCACCAACACAAGTGCGAAAAGTGGTTTTTCAACACGAACACAAGTGCGAAAAGTGGTTTTTCAACACTAACACAAGTGCGAAAAGTGGTTTTTCAACAATAACACAAGTGCGAAAAGTGGTTTTTCAACACTAACACAAGTGCAAAAGTGGTTTCCTGCACCAACACAAGTGCGAAAAGTGGTTTTTCAACACTAACACAAGTGCGAAAGGTGGTTTTTCAACACGAACACAAGTGCGAAAAGTGGTTTTTCAACACTAACACAAGTGCGAAAAGTGGTTTTTCAACACTATCACAAGTGCAAAAAGTGGTTTTTCAACACTATCACAAGTGCAAAAAGTGGTTTCCTGCACCAACACAAGTGCGAAAGTGGTTTTTCAACACTAACACAAGTGCGAAAAGTGGTTTTTCAACACTATCACAAGTGCAAAAAGTGGTTTCCTGCACCAACACAAGTGCGAAAGTGGTTTTTCAACACTAACACAAGTGCGAAAAGTGGTTTTCCAACACTAACACAAGTGTGAAAAGTGGTTTTTCAACACTAACACAAGTGCGAAAAGTGGTTTTTCAACACTAACACAAGTGCGAAAAGTGGTTTTTCAACACGAACACAAGTGCAAAAGTGGTTTCCTGCACCAACACAAGTGCGAAAAGTGGTTTTTCAACACTAACACAAGTGCGAAAGGTGGTTTTTCAACAAGAACACAAGTGCGAAAAGTGGTTTTTCAACACTAACACAAGTGCGAAAAGTGGTTTTTCAACACTATCACAAGTGCAAAAAGTGGTTTTTCAACACGAACACAAGTGCAAAAGTGGTTTCCTGCACCAACACAAGTGCGAAAGTGGTTTTTCAAAACTAACACAAGTGCAAAAAGTGGTTTTTCAACATTATCACAAGTGCAAAAAGTGTTTTTTTCACACTAATACAAGTGCAAAAGTGGTTTCCTGCACCAACACAAGTGCGAAAAGTGGTTTTTCAACACTAACACAAGTGCGAAAAGTGGTTTTTCAACACTATCACAAGTGCAAAAAGTGTTTTTTCAACACTAACACAAGTGCGAAAAGTGGCTTTTCAACACTATCACAAGTGCAAAAAGTGTTTTTCCACACTAATACAAGTGCAAAAGTGGTTTCCTGCACCAACACAAGTGCAAAAAGTGGTTTTTCAACACTAACACAAGTGCGAAAAGTGGTTTTTCAACACTAACATAAGTGCGAAAAGTGGTTTTTCAACACTAACACAAGTGCAAAAGTGGTTTCCTGCACCAACACAAGTGCGAAAAGTGGTTTTTCAACACTAACACAAGTGCGAAAAGTGGTTTTTCAACACTAACACAAGTGCGAAAAGTGGTTTTTCCACACTAATACAAGTGAAAAAGTGGTTTCCTGCACCAACACAAGTGCGAAAAGTGGTTTTTCAACACTAACACAAGTGCGAAAAGTGTTTTTCTGCACCAACACAAGTGCGAAAAGTGTTTTTTCAACACTAACACAAGTGCAAAAGTGGTTTCCTGCACCAACACAAGTGCGAAAAGTGGTTTTTCAACACTAACACAAGTGCGAAAAGTGGTTTTTCAACACTAACACAAGTGCGAAAAGTGGTTTTTCAACACTAACACAAGTGAAAAAGTGGTTTCCTGCACCAACACAAGTGCGAAAAGTGGTTTTTCAACACTAACACAAGTGCGAAAAGAGGTTTTTCAACACTAACACAAGTGCGAAAAGTGGTTTTTCAACACTATCACAAGTGCAGAAAGTATTTTTTCCACACTAATACAAGTGCAAAAGTGGTTTCCTGCACCAACACAAGTGCGAAAAGTGGTTTTTCAACACTAACACAAGTGCGAAAAGTGGTTTTTCAACACTAACACAAGTGCGAAAAGTGGTTTTTCAACACTAACACAAGTCCGAAAAGTGGTTTTCAACACTATCACAAGTGCAAAAAGTATTTTTTCCACACTAATACAAGTGCAAAAGTGGTTTCCTGCACCAACACAAGTGCGAAAAGTGGTTTTTCAACACTATCACAAGTGCAAAAAGTATTTTTTCCACACTAATACAAGTGCAAATGTGGTTTCCTGCACCAACACAAGTGCGAAAAGTGGTTTTTCAACACTAACACAAGTGCGAAAAGTGGTTTTTCAACACTAACACAAGTGCGAAAAGTGGTTTTTCCACACTAATACAAGTGCAAAAGTGGTTTCCTGCACCAACACAAGTGCGAAAAGTGGTTTTTCAACACTAACACAAGTGCGAAAAGTGGTTTTTCAACACTATCACAAGTGCAAAAAGTGGTTTTTCAACACTAACACAAGTGCGAAAAGTGGTTTTTCCACACTAATACAAGTGCAAAAGTGGTTTCCTGCACCAACACAAGTGCGAAAAGTGGTTTTTCAACACTAACACAAGTGCGAAAAGTGGTTTTTCAACACTATCACAAGTGCAAAAAGTGGTTTTTCAACACTAACACAAGTTCGAAAAGTGGTTTTCCACACTAATACAAGTGCAAAAGTGGTTTCCTGCATCAACACAAGTGCGAAAAGTGGTTTTTCAACACTAACACAAGTGCGAAAAGTGGGTTTTCAACACTATCACAAGTGCAAAAAGTGGTTTTTCAACACTAACACAAGTGCGAAAAGTGGTTTTTCAACACTAACACAAGTGCGAAAAGTGGTTTTTCAACACTATCACAAGTGCAAAAAGTGTTTTTTCCACACTAATACAAGTGCAAAAGTGGTTTCCTGCACCAACACAAGTGCGAAAAGTGGTTTTTCAACACTAACACAAGTGCGAAAAGTGGTTTTTCAACACTAACACAAGTGCGAAAAGTGGTTTTTCAACACTAACACAAGTGCAAAAGTGGTTTCCTGCACCAACACAAGTGCGAAAAGTGGTTTTTCAACACTAACACAAGTGCGAAAAGTGGTTTTTCAACACTAACACAAGTGCGAAAAGTGGTTTTTCAACACTATCAAAAGTGCAAAAAGTATTTTTTCCACACTAATACAAGTGCAAAAGTGGTTTCCTGCACCAACACAAGTGCGAAAAGTGGTTTTTCAACACTAACACATGTGCGAAAAGTGGTTTTTCAACACTATCACAAGTGCAAAAAGTGGTTTTTCAACACTATTACAAGTGCAAAAAGTGTTTTTTCCACACTAATACAAGTGCAAAAGTGGTTTCCTGCACCAACACAAGTGCAAAAAGTGGTTTTTCAACACTAACACAAGTGCAAAAAGTGGTTTTTCAACACTAACACAAGTGCGAAAAGTGGTTTTTCCACACTAATACAAGTGAAAAAGTGGTTTCCTGCACCAACACAAGTGCGAAAAGTGGTTTTTCAACACTAACACAAGTGTAAAAAGTGGTTTTTCAACACCAACACAAGTGCGAAAAGTGGTTTTTCAACACTAACACAAGTGCGAAAAGTGGTTTTTCCACACTAATACAAGTGCAAAAGTGGTTTCCTGCACCAACACAAGTGCGAAAAGTGGTTTTTCAACACTAACACATGTGCGAAAAGTGGTTTTTCAACACTATTACAAGTGCAAAAAGTGTTTTTTCCACACTAATACAAGTGCAAAAGTGGTTTCCTGCACCAACACAAGTGCAAAGCGGTGGTTTTTCAACACTAACACAAGTGCGAAAAGTGGTTTTTCAACACTAACACAAGTGCGAAAAGTGGTTTTTCCACACTAATACAAGTGAAAAAGTGGTTTCCTGCACCAACACAAGTGCGAAAAGTGGTTTTTCAACACTAACACAAGTGTGAAAAGTGGTTTTTCAACACCAACACAAGTGCGAAAAGTGGTTTTTCAACACTAACACAAGTGCGAAAAGTGGTTTTTCCACACTAATACAAGTGCAAAAGTGGTTTCCTGCACCAACACAAGTGCGAAAAGTGGTTTTTCAACACTAACACAAGTGCGAAAAGTGGTTTTTCAACACTATCACAAGTGCAAAAAGTGGTTTTTCAACACTAACACAAGTGCGAAAAGTGGTTTTTCAACACTAACACAAGTGCGAAAAGTGGTTTTTCAACACTATCACAAGTGCAAAAAGTGTTTTTTCCACACTAATACAAGTGCAAAAGTGGTTTCCTGCACCAACACAAGTGCGAAAAGTGGTTTTTCAACACTAACACAAGTGCGAAAGGTGGTTTTTCAACACGAACACAAGTGCGAAAAGTAGTTTTTCAACACTATCACAAGTGCAAAAAGTGTTTTTTCCACACTAATACAAGTGCAAAAGTGGTTTCCTGCACCAACACAAGTGCGAAAGTGGTTTTTCAACACTAACACAAGTGCGAAAAGTGGTTTTTCAACACTATCACAAGTGAAAAAAGTGTTTTTTTTCACACTAATACAATTGCAAAAGTGGTTTCCTGCACCAACACAAGTGCGAAAAGTGGTTTTTCAACACTAACACAAGTGCGAAAAGTGGTTTTTCAACACTATCACAAGTGCAAAAAGTGGTTTTTCAACACTAACACAAGTGCTAAAAGTGGCTTTTCAACACTATCACAAGGGCGAAAAGTGGTTTTTCAACACTAACACAAGTGCGAAAAGTGGTTTTTCAACACTATCATAAGAGCGAAAAGTGGTTTTTCAACACTAACACAAGTGCAAAAGTGGTTTCCTGCACCAACACAAGTGCGAAAAGTGGTTTTTCAACACTAACACAAGTGCAAAAAGTGGTTTTTCAATACTAACACAAGTGCGAAAAGTGGTTTTTCCACACTAATACAAGTGAAAAAGTGGTTTCCTGCACCAACACAAGTGCGAAAAGTGGTTTTTCAACACTAACACAAGTGCGAAAAGTGGTTTTTCAACACTATCACAAGTGCAAAAAGTGTTTTTTCCACACTAATACAAGTGCAAAAGTGGTTTCCTGCACCAACACAAGTGCGAAAAGTGGTTTTTAAACACTAACACAAGTGCGAAAAGTGGCTTTCTGCACCAACACAAGTGCGAAAAGTGTTTTTTCAACACTAACACAAGTGCAAAAGTGGTTTCCTGCACCAACACAAGTGCGAAAAGTGGTTTTTCAACACTAACACAAGTGCGAAAAGTGGTTTTTCAACACTAACACAAGTGCAAAAGGGGTTTCCTGCACCAACACAAGTGCGAAAAGTGGTTTTTCAACACTAACACAAGTGCGAAAAGTAGTTTTTCAACACCAACACAAGTGCGAAAAGTGGTTTTTCAACACTATCACAAGTGCGAAAAGTGGTTTTTCAACACTAACACAAGTGCGAAAAGTGGTTTTTCAACACTATCACAAGTGCAAAAAGTATTTTTTCCACACTAATACAAGTGCAAAAGTGGTTTCCTGCACCAACACAAGTGCGAAAAGTGGTTTTTCAACACTATCACAAGTGCAAAAAGTGGTTTTTCCACACTAATACAAGTGCAAAAGTGGTTTCCTGCACCAACACAAGTGCGAAAGTGGTTTTTCAACACTAACACAAGTGCGAAAAGTGGTTTTTCAACACTATCACAAGTGCAAAAAGTGTTTTTTTCACACTAATACAAGTGCAAAAGTGGTTTCCTGCACCAACACAAGTGGGAAAAGTGGTTTTTCAACACTAACACAAGTGCGAAAAGTGGTTTTTCAACACTATCACAAGGGCGAAAAGTGGTTTTTCAACACTAACACAAGTGCGAAAAGTGGTTTTTCAACACTAACATAAGTGCGAAAAGTGGTTTTTCAACACCAACACAAGTGCAAAAGTGGTTTCCTGCACCAACACAAGTGTGAAAAGTGGTTTTTCAACACTAACACAAGTGCGAAAAGAGTTTTTTCCACACTAATACAAGTGCAGAAGTGGTTTCCTGCACCAGCACAAGTGCGAAAAGTGGTTTTTCAACACGAACACAAGTGCGAAAAGTGGTTTTTCAACACTAACACAAGCGCGAAAAGTGGTTTTTCAACACTATCACAAGTGCAAAAAGTGGTTTTTCAACACTAACACAAGTGCGAAAAGTGGCTTTTCAACACTATCACAAGGGCGAAAAGTGGTTTTTCAACACTAACACAAGTGCGAAAAGTGGTTTTTCAACACTAACATAAGTGCGAAAAGTGGTTTTTCAACACCAACACAAGTGCAAAAGTGGTTTCCTGCACCAACACAAGTGCGAAAAGTGGTTTTTCAACACTAACACAAGTGCGAAAAGTGTTTTTTCCACACTAATACAAGTGCAGAAGTGGTTTCCTGCACCAACACAAGTGCGAAAAGTGGTTTTTCAACACGAACACAAGTGCGAAAAGTGGTTTTTCAACACTAACACAAGTGCGAAAAGTGGTTTTTCAACAATAACACAAGTGCGAAAAGTGGTTTTTCAACACTAACACAAGTGCAAAAGTGGTTTCCTGCACCAACACAAGTGCGAAAAGTGGTTTTTCAACACTAACACAAGTGCGAAAGGTGGTTTTTCAACACGAACACAAGTGCGAAAAGTGGTTTTTCAACACTAACACAAGTGCGAAAAGTGGTTTTTCAACACTATCACAAGTGCAAAAAGTGGTTTTTCAACACTATCACAAGTGCAAAAAGTGGTTTCCTGCACCAACACAAGTGCGAAAGTGGTTTTTCAACACTAACACAAGTGCGAAAAGTGGTTTTTCAACACTATCACAAGTGCAAAAAGTGGTTTCCTGCACCAACACAAGTGCGAAAGTGGTTTTTCAACACTAACACAAGTGCGAAAAGTGGTTTTCCAACACTAACACAAGTGTGAAAAGTGGTTTTTCAACACTAACACAAGTGCGAAAAGTGGTTTTTCAACACTAACACAAGTGCGAAAAGTGGTTTTTCAACACGAACACAAGTGCAAAAGTGGTTTCCTGCACCAACACAAGTGCGAAAAGTGGTTTTTCAACACTAACACAAGTGCGAAAGGTGGTTTTTCAACAAGAACACAAGTGCGAAAAGTGGTTTTTCAACACTATCACAAGTGCAAAAAGTGGTTTTTCAACACGAACACAAGTGCAAAAGTGGTTTCCTGCACCAACACAAGTGCGAAAGTGGTTTTTCAAAACTAACACAAGTGCAAAAAGTGGTTTTTCAACATTATCACAAGTGCAAAAAGTGTTTTTTTCACACTAATACAAGTGCAAAAGTGGTTTCCTGCACCAACACAAGTGCGAAAAGTGGTTTTTCAACACTAACACAAGTGCGAAAAGTGGTTTTTCAACACTATCACAAGTGCAAAAAGTGTTTTTTCAACACTAACACAAGTGCGAAAAGTGGCTTTTCAACACTATCACAAGTGCAAAAAGTGTTTTTCCACACTAATACAAGTGCAAAAGTGGTTTCCTGCACCAACACAAGTGCAAAAAGTGGTTTTTCAACACTAACACAAGTGCGAAAAGTGGTTTTTCAACACTAACATAAGTGCGAAAAGTGGTTTTTCAACACTAACACAAGTGCAAAAGTGGTTTCCTGCACCAACACAAGTGCGAAAAGTGGTTTTTCAACACTAACACAAGTGCGAAAAGTGGTTTTTCAACACTAACACAAGTGCGAAAAGTGGTTTTTCCACACTAATACAAGTGAAAAAGTGGTTTCCTGCACCAACACAAGTGCGAAAAGTGGTTTTTCAACACTAACACAAGTGCGAAAAGTGTTTTTCTGCACCAACACAAGTGCGAAAAGTGTTTTTTCAACACTAACACAAGTGCAAAAGTGGTTTCCTGCACCAACACAAGTGCGAAAAGTGGTTTTTCAACACTAACACAAGTGCGAAAAGTGGTTTTTCAACACTAACACAAGTGCGAAAAGTGGTTTTTCAACACTAACACAAGTGAAAAAGTGGTTTCCTGCACCAACACAAGTGCGAAAAGTGGTTTTTCAACACTAACACAAGTGCGAAAAGAGGTTTTTCAACACTAACACAAGTGCGAAAAGTGGTTTTTCAACACTATCACAAGTGCAGAAAGTATTTTTTCCACACTAATACAAGTGCAAAAGTGGTTTCCTGCACCAACACAAGTGCGAAAAGTGGTTTTTCAACACTAACACAAGTGCGAAAAGTGGTTTTTCAACACTAACACAAGTGCAAAAAGTGGTTTTTCAACACTAACACAAGTCCGAAAAGTGGTTTTTCAACACTATCACAAGTGCAAAAAGTATTTTTTCCACACTAATACAAGTGCAAAAGTGGTTTCCTGCACCAACACAAGTGCGAAAAGTGGTTTTTCAACACTATCACAAGTGCAAAAAGTATTTTTTCCACACTAATACAAGTGCAAATGTGGTTTCCTGCACCAACACAAGTGCGAAAAGTGGTTTTTCAACACTAACACAAGTGCGAAAAGTGGTTTTTCAACACTAACACAAGTGCGAAAAGTGGTTTTTCCACACTAATACAAGTGCAAAAGTGGTTTCCTGCACCAACACAAGTGCGAAAAGTGGTTTTTCAACACTAACACAAGTGCGAAAAGTGGTTTTTCAACACTATCACAAGTGCAAAAAGTGGTTTTTCAACACTAACACAAGTGCGAAAAGTGGTTTTTCCACACTAATACAAGTGCAAAAGTGGTTTCCTGCACCAACACAAGTGCGAAAAGTGGTTTTTCAACACTAACACAAGTGCGAAAAGTGGTTTTTCAACACTATCACAAGTGCAAAAAGTGGTTTTTCAACACTAACACAAGTTCGAAAAGTGGTTTTCCACACTAATACAAGTGCAAAAGTGGTTTCCTGCATCAACACAAGTGCGAAAAGTGGTTTTTCAACACTAACACAAGTGCGAAAAGTGGGTTTTCAACACTATCACAAGTGCAAAAAGTGGTTTTTCAACACTAACACAAGTGCGAAAAGTGGTTTTTCAACACTAACACAAGTGCGAAAAGTGGTTTTTCAACACTATCACAAGTGCAAAAAGTGTTTTTTCCACACTAATACAAGTGCAAAAGTGGTTTCCTGCACCAACACAAGTGCGAAAAGTGGTTTTTCAACACTAACACAAGTGCGAAAAGTGGTTTTTCAACACTAACACAAGTGCGAAAAGTGGTTTTTCAACACTAACACAAGTGCAAAAGTGGTTTCCTGCACCAACACAAGTGCGAAAAGTGGTTTTTCAACACTAACACAAGTGCGAAAAGTGGTTTTTCAACACTAACACAAGTGCGAAAAGTGGTTTTTCAACACTATCAAAAGTGCAAAAAGTATTTTTTCCACACTAATACAAGTGCAAAAGTGGTTTCCTGCACCAACACAAGTGCGAAAAGTGGTTTTTCAACACTAACACATGTGCGAAAAGTGGTTTTTCAACACTATCACAAGTGCAAAAAGTGGTTTTTCAACACTATTACAAGTGCAAAAAGTGTTTTTTCCACACTAATACAAGTGCAAAAGTGGTTTCCTGCACCAACACAAGTGCAAAAAGTGGTTTTTCAACACTAACACAAGTGCAAAAAGTGGTTTTTCAACACTAACACAAGTGCGAAAAGTGGTTTTTCCACACTAATACAAGTGAAAAAGTGGTTTCCTGCACCAACACAAGTGCGAAAAGTGGTTTTTCAACACTAACACAAGTGTAAAAAGTGGTTTTTCAACACCAACACAAGTGCGAAAAGTGGTTTTTCAACACTAACACAAGTGCGAAAAGTGGTTTTTCCACACTAATACAAGTGCAAAAGTGGTTTCCTGCACCAACACAAGTGCGAAAAGTGGTTTTTCAACACTAACACATGTGCGAAAAGTGGTTTTTCAACACTATTACAAGTGCAAAAAGTGTTTTTTCCACACTAATACAAGTGCAAAAGTGGTTTCCTGCACCAACACAAGTGCAAAGCGGTGGTTTTTCAACACTAACACAAGTGCGAAAAGTGGTTTTTCAACACTAACACAAGTGCGAAAAGTGGTTTTTCCACACTAATACAAGTGAAAAAGTGGTTTCCTGCACCAACACAAGTGCGAAAAGTGGTTTTTCAACACTAACACAAGTGTGAAAAGTGGTTTTTCAACACCAACACAAGTGCGAAAAGTGGTTTTTCAACACTAACACAAGTGCGAAAAGTGGTTTTTCCACACTAATACAAGTGCAAAAGTGGTTTCCTGCACCAACACAAGTGCGAAAAGTGGTTTTTCAACACTAACACAAGTGCGAAAAGTGGTTTTTCAACACTATCACAAGTGCAAAAAGTGGTTTTTCAACACTAACACAAGTGCGAAAAGTGGTTTTTCAACACTAACACAAGTGCGAAAAGTGGTTTTTCAACACTATCACAAGTGCAAAAAGTGTTTTTCCACACTAATACAAGTGCAAAAGTGGTTTCCTGCACCAACACAAGTGCGAAAAGTGGTTTTTCAACACTAACACAAGTGCGAAAGGTGGTTTTTCAACACGAACACAAGTGCGAAAAGTAGTTTTTCAACACTATCACAAGTGCAAAAAGTGTTTTTTCCACACTAATACAAGTGCAAAAGTGGTTTCCTGCACCAACACAAGTGCGAAAGTGGTTTTTCAACACTAACACAAGTGCGAAAAGTGGTTTTTCAACACTATCACAAGTGAAAAAAGTGTTTTTTTTCACACTAATACAAGTGCAAAAGTGGTTTCCTGCACCAACACAAGTGCGAAAAGTGGTTTTTCAACACTAACACAAGTGCGAAAAGTGGTTTTTCAACACTATCACAAGTGCAAAAAGTGGTTTTTCAACACTAACACAAGTGCTAAAAGTGGCTTTTCAACACTATCACAAGGGCGAAAAGTGGTTTTTCAACACTAACACAAGTGCGAAAAGTGGTTTTTCAACACTATCATAAGAGCGAAAAGTGGTTTTTCAACACTAACACAAGTGCAAAAGTGGTTTCCTGCACCAACACAAGTGCGAAAAGTGGTTTTTCAACACTAACACAAGTGCAAAAAGTGGTTTTTCAATACTAACACAAGTGCGAAAAGTGGTTTTTCCACACTAATACAAGTGAAAAAGTGGTTTCCTGCACCAACACAAGTGCGAAAAGTGGTTTTTCAACACTAACACAAGTGCGAAAAGTGGTTTTTCAACACTATCACAAGTGCAAAAAGTGTTTTTTCCACACTAATACAAGTGCAAAAGTGGTTTCCTGCACCAACACAAGTGCGAAAAGTGGTTTTTAAACACTAACACAAGTGCGAAAAGTGGCTTTCTGCACCAACACAAGTGCGAAAAGTGTTTTTTCAACACTAACACAAGTGCAAAAGTGGTTTCCTGCACCAACACAAGTGCGAAAAGTGGTTTTTCAACACTAACACAAGTGCGAAAAGTGGTTTTTCAACACTAACACAAGTGCGAAAAGTGGTTTTTCAACACTAACACAAGTGCAAAAGTGGTTTCCTGCACCAACACAAGTGCGAAAAGTGGTTTTTCAACACTAACACAAGTGCGAAAAGTAGTTTTTCAACACCAACACAAGTGCGAAAAGTGGTTTTTCAACACTATCACAAGTGCGAAAAGTGGTTTTTCAACACTAACACAAGTGCGAAAAGTGGTTTTTCAACACTATCACAAGTGCAAAAAGTATTTTTTCCACACTAATACAAGTGCAAAAGTGGTTTCCTGCACCAACACAAGTGCGAAAAGTGGTTTTTCAACACTATCACAAGTGCAAAAAGTATTTTTTCCACACTAATACAAGTGCAAATGTGGTTTCCTGCACCAACACAAGTGCGAAAAGTGGTTTTTCAACACTAACACATGTGCAAAAAGTGGTTTTTCAACACTAACACAAGTGCGAAAAGTGGTTTTTCCACACTAATACAAGTGCAAAAGTGGTTTCCTGCACCAACACAAGTGCGAAAAGTGGTTTTTCAACACTAACACAAGTGCGAAAAGTGGTTTTTCAACACTATCACAAGTGCAAAAAGTGTTTTTTTCACACTAATACAAGTGCAAAAGTGGTTTCCTGCACCAACACAAGTGCGAAAAGTGGATTTTTCAACACTAACACAAGTGCGAAAAGTGGTTTTTCAACACTATCACAAGTGCAAAAAGTGGTTTTTCAACACTAACACAAGTGCGAAAAGTGGCTTTTCAACACTATCACAAGGGCGAAAAGTGGTTTTTCAACACTAACACAAGTGCGAAAAGTGGTTTTTCAACACTAACATAAGAGCGAAAAGTGGTTTTTCAACACTAACACAAGTGCAAAAGTGGTTTCCTGCACCAACACAAGTGCGAAAAGTAGTTTTTCAACACTAACACAAGTGCAAAAAGTGGTTTTTCAACACTAACACAAGTGCGAAAAGTGGTTTTTCCACACTAATTCAAGTGAAAAAGTGGTTTCCTGCACCAACACAAGTGCGAAAAGTGGTTTTTCAACACTAACACAAGTGCGAAAAGTGGTTTTTCAACACTATCACAAGTGCAAAAAGTGTTTTTTCCACACTAATACAAGTGCAAAAGTGGTTTCCTGCACCAACACAAGTGCGAAAAGTGGTTTTTAAACACTAACATAAGTGCGAAAAGTGGTTTTCTGCACCAACACAAGTGCGAAAAGTGTTTTTTCAACACTAACACAAGTGCAAAAGTGGTTTCCTGCACCAACACAAGTGCGAAAAGTGGTTTTTCAACACTAACACAAGTGCGAAAAGTGGTTTTTCAACACTAACACAAGTGCGAAAAGTGGTTTTTCAACACTAACACAAGTGCAAAAGTGGTTTCCTGCACCAACACAAGTGCGAAAAGTGGTTTTTCAACACTAACACAAGTGCGAAAAGTGGTTTTTCAACACTAACACAAGTGCGAAAAGTGGTTTTTCAACACTATCACAAGTGCAGAAAGTATTTTTTCCACACTAATACAAGTGCAAAAGTGGTTTCCTGCACCAACACACGTGCGAAAAGTGGTTTTTCAACACTAACACAAGTGCGAAAAGTGGTTTTTCAACACTAACACAAGTGCGAAAAGTGGTTTTTCAACACAAACACAAGTGCGAAAAGTGGTTTTTCAACACTATCACAAGTGCAAAAAGTATTTTTTCCACACTAATACAAGTGCAAAAGTGGTTTCCTGCACCAACACAAGTGCGAAAAGTGGTTTTTCAACACTATCACAAGTGCAAAAAGTGGTTTTTCGACACTAACACAAGTGCGAAAAGTGTTTTTTCCACACTAATACAAGTGCAAAAGTGGTTTCCTGCACCAACACAAGTGCGAAAAGTGGTTTTTCAACACTAACACATGTGCGAAAAGTGGTTTTTCAACACTATTACAAGTGCAAAAAGTGTTTTTTCCACACTAATACAAGTGCAAAAGTGGTTTCCTGCACCAACACAAGTGCAAAGCGGTGGTTTTTCAACACTAACACAAGTGCGAAAAGTGGTTTTTCAACACTAACACAAGTGCGAAAAGTGGTTTTTCCACACTAATACAAGTGAAAAAGTGGTTTCCTGCACCAACACAAGTGCGAAAAGTGGTTTTTCAACACTAACACAAGTGTGAAAAGTGGTTTTTCAACACCAACACAAGTGCGAAAAGTGGTTTTTCAACCCTAACACAAGTGCGAAAAGTGGTTTTTCCACACTAATACAAGTGCAAAAGTGGTTTCCTGCACCAACACAAGTGCGAAAAGTGGTTTTTCAACACTAACACAAGTGCGAAAAGTGGTTTTTCAACACTATCACAAGTGCAAAAAGTGGTTTTTCAACACTAACACAAGTGCGAAAAGTGGTTTTTCAACACTAACACAAGTGCGAAAAGTGGTTTTTCAACACTATCACAAGTGCAAAAAGTGTTTTTTCCACACTAATACAAGTGCAAAAGTGGTTTCCTGCACCAACACAAGTGCGAAAAGTGGTTTTTCAACACTAACACAAGTGCGAAAGGTGGTTTTTCAACACGAACACAAGTGCGAAAAGTAGTTTTTCAACACTATCACAAGTGCAAAAAGTGTTTTTTCCACACTAATACAAGTGCAAAAGTGGTTTCCTGCACCAACACAAGTGCGAAAGTGGTTTTTCAACACTAACACAAGTGCGAAAAGTGGTTTTTCAACACTATCACAAGTGAAAAAAGTGTTTTTTTTCACACTAATACAAGTGCAAAAGTGGTTTCCTGCACCAACACAAGTGCGAAAAGTGGTTTTTCAACACTAACACAAGTGCGAAAAGTGGTTTTTCAACACTATCACAAGTGCAAAAAGTGTTTTTTCCACACTAATACAAGTGCAAAAGTGGTTTCCTGCACCAACACAAGTGCGAAAAGTGGTTTTTAAACACTAACATAAGTGCGAAAAGTGGTTTTCTGCACCAACACAAGTGCGAAAAGTGTTTTTTCAACACTAACACAAGTGCAAAAGTGGTTTCCTGCACCAACACAAGTGCGAAAAGTGGTTTTTCAACACTAACACAAGTGCGAAAAGTGGTTTTTCAACACTAACACAAGTGCGAAAAGTGGTTTTTCAACACTAACACAAGTGCAAAAGTGGTTTCCTGCACCAACACAAGTGCGAAAAGTGGTTTTTCAACACTAACACAAGTGCGAAAAGTGGTTTTTCAACACTAACACAAGTGCGAAAAGTGGTTTTTCAACACTATCACAAGTGCAGAAAGTATTTTTTCCACACTAATACAAGTGCAAAAGTGGTTTCCTGCACCAACACAAGTGCGAAAAGTGGTTTTTCAACACTAACACAAGTGCGAAAAGTGGTTTTTCAACACTAACACAAGTGCGAAAAGTGGTTTTTCAACACAAACACAAGTGCGAAAAGTGGTTTTTCAACACTATCACAAGTGCAAAAAGTATTTTTTCCACACTAATACAAGTGCAAAAGTGGTTTCCTGCACCAACACAAGTGCGAAAAGTGGTTTTTCAACACTATCACAAGTGCAAAAAGTGGTTTTTCGACACTAACACAAGTGCGAAAAGTGTTTTTTCCACACTAATACAAGTGCAAAAGTGGTTTCCTGCACCAACACAAGTGCGAAAAGTGGTTTTTCAACACTAACACATGTGCGAAAAGTGGTTTTTCAACACTATTACAAGTGCAAAAAGTGTTTTTTCCACACTAATACAAGTGCAAAAGTGGTTTCCTGCACCAACACAAGTGCAAAGCGGTGGTTTTTCAACACTAACACAAGTGCGAAAAGTGGTTTTTCAACACTAACACAAGTGCGAAAAGTGGTTTTTCCACACTAATACAAGTGAAAAAGTGGTTTCCTGCACCAACACAAGTGCGAAAAGTGGTTTTTCAACACTAACACAAGTGTGAAAAGTGGTTTTTCAACACCAACACAAGTGCGAAAAGTGGTTTTTCAACATTAACACAAGTGCGAAAAGTGGTTTTTCCACACTAATACAAGTGCAAAAGTGGTTTCCTGCACCAACACAAGTGCGAAAAGTGGTTTTTCAACACTAACACAAGTGCGAAAAGTGGTTTTTCAACACTATCACAAGTGCAAAAAGTGGTTTTTCAACACTAACACAAGTGCGAAAAGTGGTTTTTCAACACCAACACAAGTGCGAAAAGTGGTTTTTCAACCCTAACACAAGTGCGAAAAGTGGTTTTTCCACACTAATACAAGTGCAAAAGTGGTTTCCTGCACCAACACAAGTGCGAAAAGTGGTTTTTCAACACTAACACAAGTGCGAAAAGTGGTTTTTCAACACTATCACAAGTGCAAAAAGTGGTTTTTCAACACTAACACAAGTGCGAAAAGTGGTTTTTCAACACTAACACAAGTGCGAAAAGTGGTTTTTCAACACTATCACAAGTGCAAAAAGTGTTTTTTCCACACTAATACAAGTGCAAAAGTGGTTTCCTGCACCAACACAAGTGCGAAAAGTGGTTTTTCAACACTAACACAAGTGCGAAAGGTGGTTTTTCAACACGAACACAAGTGCGAAAAGTAGTTTTTCAACACTATCACAAGTGCAAAAAGTGTTTTTTCCACACTAATACAAGTGCAAAAGTGGTTTCCTGCACCAACACAAGTGCGAAAGTGGTTTTTCAACACTAACACAAGTGCGAAAAGTGGTTTTTCAACACTATCACAAGTGAAAAAAGTGTTTTTTTTCACACTAATACAAGTGCAAAAGTGGTTTCCTGCACCAACACAAGTGCGAAAAGTGGTTTTTCAACACTAACACAAGTGCGAAAAGTGGTTTTTCAACACTATCACAAGTGCAAAAAGTGTTTTTTCCACACTAATACAAGTGCAAAAGTGGTTTCCTGCACCAACACAAGTGCGAAAAGTGGTTTTTAAACACTAACATAAGTGCGAAAAGTGGTTTTCTGCACCAACACAAGTGCGAAAAGTGTTTTTTCAACACTAACACAAGTGCAAAAGTGGTTTCCTGCACCAACACAAGTGCGAAAAGTGGTTTTTCAACACTAACACAAGTGCGAAAAGTGGTTTTTCAACACTAACACAAGTGCGAAAAGTGGTTTTTCAACACTAACACAAGTGCAAAAGTGGTTTCCTGCACCAACACAAGTGCGAAAAGTGGTTTTTCAACACTAACACAAGTGCGAAAAGTGGTTTTTCAACACTAACACAAGTGCGAAAAGTGGTTTTTCAACACTATCACAAGTGCAGAAAGTATTTTTTCCACACTAATACAAGTGCAAAAGTGGTTTCCTGCACCAACACAAGTGCGAAAAGTGGTTTTTCAACACTAACACAAGTGCGAAAAGTGGTTTTTCAACACTAACACAAGTGCGAAAAGTGGTTTTTCAACACAAACACAAGTGCGAAAAGTGGTTTTTCAACACTATCACAAGTGCAAAAAGTATTTTTTCCACACTAATACAAGTGCAAAAGTGGTTTCCTGCACCAACACAAGTGCGAAAAGTGGTTTTTCAACACTATCACAAGTGCAAAAAGTGGTTTTTCGACACTAACACAAGTGCGAAAAGTGTTTTTTCCACACTAATACAAGTGCAAAAGTGGTTTCCTGCACCAACACAAGTGCGAAAAGTGGTTTTTCAACACTAACACATGTGCGAAAAGTGGTTTTTCAACACTATTACAAGTGCAAAAAGTGTTTTTTCCACACTAATACAAGTGCAAAAGTGGTTTCCTGCACCAACACAAGTGCAAAGCGGTGGTTTTTCAACACTAACACAAGTGCGAAAAGTGGTTTTTCAACACTAACACAAGTGCGAAAAGTGGTTTTTCCACACTAATACAAGTGAAAAAGTGGTTTCCTGCACCAACACAAGTGCGAAAAGTGGTTTTTCAACACTAACACAAGTGTGAAAAGTGGTTTTTCAACACCAACACAAGTGCGAAAAGTGGTTTTTCAACATTAACACAAGTGCGAAAAGTGGTTTTTCCACACTAATACAAGTGCAAAAGTGGTTTCCTGCACCAACACAAGTGCGAAAAGTGGTTTTTCAACACTAACACAAGTGCGAAAAGTGGTTTTTCAACACTATCACAAGTGCAAAAAGTGGTTTTTCAACACTAACACAAGTGCGAAAAGTGGTTTTTCAACACTAACACAAGTGCGAAAAGTGGTTTTTCAACACTATCACAAGTGCAAAAAGTGTTTTTTCCACACTAATACAAGTGCAAAAGTGGTTTCCTGCACCAACACAAGTGCGAAAAGTGGTTTTTCAACACTAACACAAGTGCGAAAGGTGGTTTTTCAACACGAACACAAGTGCGAAAAGTAGTTTTTCAACACTATCACAAGTGCAAAAAGTGTTTTTTCCACACTAATACAAGTGCAAAAGTGGTTTCCTGCACCAACACAAGTGCGAAAGTGGTTTTTCAACACTAACACAAGTGCGAAAAGTGGTTTTTCAACACTATCACAAGTGAAAAAAGTGTTTTTTTTCACACTAATACAAGTGCAAAAGTGGTTTCCTGCACCAACACAAGTGCGAAAAGTGGTTTTTCAACACTAACACAAGTGCGAAAAGTGGTTTTTCAACACTATCACAAGTGCAAAAAGTGGTTTTTCAACACTAACACAAGTGCTAAAAGTGGCTTTTCAACACTATCACAAGGGCGAAAAGTGGTTTTTCAACACTAACACAAGTGCGAAAAGTGGTTTTTCAACACTATCATAAGAGCGAAAAGTGGTTTTTCAACACTAACACAAGTGCAAAAGTGGTTTCCTGCACCAACACAAGTGCGAAAAGTGGTTTTTCAACACTAACACAAGTGCAAAAAGTGGTTTTTCAATACTAACACAAGTGCGAAAAGTGGTTTTTCCACACTAATACAAGTGAAAAAGTGGTTTCCTGCACCAACACAAGTGCGAAAAGTGGTTTTTCAACACTAACACAAGTGCGAAAAGTGGTTTTTCAACACTATCACAAGTGCAAAAAGTGTTTTTTCTACACTAATACAAGTGCAAAAGTGGTTTCCTGCACCAACACAAGTGCGAAAAGTGGTTTTTAAACACTAACACAAGTGCGAAAAGTGGCTTTCTGCACCAACACAAGTGCGAAAAGTGTTTTTTCAACACTAACACAAGTGCAAAAGTGGTTTCCTGCACCAACACAAGTGCGAAAAGTGGTTTTTCAACACTAACACAAGTGCGAAAAGTGGTTTTTCAACACTAACACAAGTGCGAAAAGTGGTTTTTCAACACTAACACAAGTGCAAAAGTGGTTTCCTGCACCAACACAAGTGCGAAAAGTGGTTTTTCAACACTAACACAAGTGCGAAAAGTAGTTTTTCAACACCAACACAAGTGCGAAAAGTGGTTTTTCAACACTATCACAAGTGCGAAAAGTGGTTTTTCAACACTAACACAAGTGCGAAAAGTGGTTTTTCAACACTATCACAAGTGCAAAAAGTATTTTTTCCACACTAATACAAGTGCAAAAGTGGTTTCCTGCACCAACACAAGTGCGAAAAGTGGTTTTTCAACACTATCACAAGTGCAAAAAGTATTTTTTCCACACTAATACAAGTGCAAATGTGGTTTCCTGCACCAACACAAGTGCGAAAAGTGGTTTTTCAACACTAACACATGTGCAAAAAGTGGTTTTTCAACACTAACACAAGTGCGAAAAGTGGTTTTTCCACACTAATACAAGTGCAAAAGTGGTTTCCTGCACCAACACAAGTGCGAAAAGTGGTTTTTCAACACTAACACAAGTGCGAAAAGTGGTTTTTCAACACTATCACAAGTGCAAAAAGTGTTTTTTTCACACTAATACAAGTGCAAAAGTGGTTTCCTGCACCAACACAAGTGCGAAAAGTGGTTTTTCAACACTAACACAAGTGCGAAAAGTGGTTTTTCAACACTATCACAAGTGCAAAAAGTGGTTTTTCAACACTAACACAAGTGCGAAAAGTGGCTTTTCAACACTATCACAAGGGCGAAAAGTGGTTTTTCAACACTAACACAAGTGCGAAAAGTGGTTTTTCAACACTAACATAAGAGCGAAAAGTGGTTTTTCAACACTAACACAAGTGCAAAAGTGGTTTCCTGCACCAACACAAGTGCGAAAAGTAGTTTTTCAACACTAACACAAGTGCAAAAAGTGGTTTTTCAACACTAACACAAGTGCGAAAAGTGGTTTTTCCACACTAATTCAAGTGAAAAAGTGGTTTCCTGCACCAACACAAGTGCGAAAAGTGGTTTTTCAACACTAACACAAGTGCGAAAAGTGGTTTTTCAACACTATCACAAGTGCAAAAAGTGTTTTTTCCACACTAATACAAGTGCAAAAGTGGTTTCCTGCACCAACACAAGTGCGAAAAGTGGTTTTTAAACACTAACATAAGTGCGAAAAGTGGTTTTCTGCACCAACACAAGTGCGAAAAGTGTTTTTTCAACACTAACACAAGTGCAAAAGTGGTTTCCTGCACCAACACAAGTGCGAAAAGTGGTTTTTCAACACTAACACAAGTGCGAAAAGTGGTTTTTCAACACTAACACAAGTGCGAAAAGTGGTTTTTCAACACTATCACAAGTGCAGAAAGTATTTTTTCCACACTAATACAAGTGCAAAAGTGGTTTCCTGCACCAACACAAGTGCGAAAAGTGGTTTTTCAACACTAACACAAGTGCGAAAAGTGGTTTTTCAACACTATCACAAGTGCAAAAAGTGTTTTTTCCACACTAATACAAGTGCAAAAGTGGTTTCCTGCACCAACACAAGTGCGAAAAGTGGTTTTTAAACACTAACATAAGTGCGAAAAGTGGTTTTCTGCACCAACACAAGTGCGAAAAGTGTTTTTTCAACACTAACACAAGTGCAAAAGTGGTTTCCTGCACCAACACAAGTGCGAAAAGTGGTTTTTCAACACTAACACAAGTGCGAAAAGTGGTTTTTCAACACTAACACAAGTGCGAAAAGTGGTTTTTCAACACTATCACAAGTGCAGAAAGTATTTTTTCCACACTAATACAAGTGCAAAAGTGGTTTCCTGCACCAACACAAGTGCGAAAAGTGGTTTTTCAACACTAACACAAGTGCGAAAAGTGGTTTTTCAACACTAACACAAGTGCGAAAAGTGGTTTTTCAACACAAACACAAGTGCGAAAAGTGGTTTTTCAACACTATCACAAGTGCAAAAAGTTTTTTTTCCACACTAATACAAGTGCAAAAGTGGTTTCCTGCACCAACACAAGTGCGAAAAGTGGTTTTTCAACACTATCACAAGTGCAAAAAGTGGTTTTTCGACACTAACACAAGTGCGAAAAGTGGTTTTTCCACACTAATACAAGTGCAAAAGTGGTTTCCTGCACCAACACAAGTGCAAAAGTGGTTTCCTGCACCAACACAAGTGCGAAAAGTGGTTTTTCAACACTAACACAAGTGCGAAAAGTGGTTTTTCAACACTATCACAAGTGCAAAGAGTGGTTTTTCAACACTAACACAAGTGCGAAAAGTGGTTTTCCACACTAATACAAGTGGAAAAGTGGTTTCCTGCATCAACACAAGTGCGAAAAGTGGTTTTTCAACACTAACACAAGTGCGAAAAGTGGGTTTTCAACACTATCACAAGTGCAAAAAGTGTTTTTTCAACACTAACACAAGTGCGAAAAGTGGTTTTTCAACACTAACACAAGTGCGAAAAGTGGTTTTTCAACACTATCACAAGTGCAAAAAGTGTTTTTTCCACACTAATACAAGTGCAAAAGTGGTTTCCTGCACCAACACAAGTGCGAAAAGTGGTTTTTCAACACTAACACAAGTGCGAAAAGTGGTTTTTCAACACTAACACAAGTGCGAAAAGTGGTTTTTCAACACTAACACAAGTGCGAAAAGTGGTTTTTCAACACTATCACAAGTGCAGAAAGTATTTTTCCACACTAATACAAGTGCAAAAGTGGTTTCCTGCACCAACACAAGTGCGAAAAGTGGTTTTTCAACACTAACACAAGTGCGAAAAGTGGTTTTTCAACACTAACACAAGTGCGAAAAGTGGTTTTTCAACACTAACACAAGTGCGAAAAGTGGTTTTTCAACACTATCACAAGTGCAAAAAGTATTTTTACCACACTAATACAAGTGCAAAAGTGGTTTCCTGCACCAACACAAGTGCGAAAAGTGGTTTTTCAACACTAACACAAGTGCGAAAAGTGGTTTTTCAACACTATCACAAGTGCAAAAAGTATTTTTTCCACACTAATACAAGTGCAAAAAGTGTTTTTTCCACACTAATACAAGTGCAAAAGTGGTTTCCTGCACCAACACAAGTGCGAAAAATGGTTTTTCAACACTAACACAAGTGCGAAAAGTGGTTTTTCAACACTAACACAAGTGCGAAAAGTGGTTTTTCAACACTAACACAAGTGCGAAAAGTGGTTTTTCAACACTAACACAAGTGCGAAAAGTGGTTTTTCAACACTATCACAAGTGCAAAAAGTGTTTTTTCCACACTAATACAAGTGCAAAAGTGGTTTCCTGCACCAACACAAGTGCGAAAAGTGGTTTTTCAACACTAACACAAGTGCGAAAGGTGGTTTTTCAACACGAACACAAGTGCGAAAAGTAGTTTTTCAACACTATCACAAGTGCAAAAAGTGTTTTTTCCACACTAATACAAGTGCAAAAGTGGTTTCCTGCACCAACACAAGTGCGAAAGTGGTTTTTCAACACTAACACAAGTGCGAAAAGTGGTTTTTCAACACTATCACAAGTGAAAAAAGTGTTTTTTTTCACACTAATACAAGTGCAAAAGTGGTTTCCTGCACCAACACAAGTGCGAAAAGTGGTTTTTCAACACTAACACAAGTGCGAAAAGTGGTTTTTCAACACTATCACAAGTGCAAAAAGTGGTTTTTCAACACTAACACAAGTGCTAAAAGTGGCTTTTCAACACTATCACAAGGGCGAAAAGTGGTTTTTCAACACTAACACAAGTGCGAAAAGTGGTTTTTCAACACTATCATAAGAGCGAAAAGTGGTTTTTCAACACTAACACAAGTGCAAAAGTGGTTTCCTGCACCAACACAAGTGCGAAAAGTGGTTTTTCAACACTAACACAAGTGCAAAAAGTGGTTTTTCAATACTAACACAAGTGCGAAAAGTGGTTTTTCCACACTAATACAAGTGAAAAAGTGGTTTCCTGCACCAACACAAGTGCGAAAAGTGGTTTTTCAACACTAACACAAGTGCGAAAAGTGGTTTTTCAACACTATCACAAGTGCAAAAAGTGTTTTTTCCACACTAATACAAGTGCAAAAGTGGTTTCCTACACCAACACAAGTGCGAAAAGTGGTTTTTAAACACTAACACAAGTGCGAAAAGTGGCTTTCTGCACCAACACAAGTGCGAAAAGTGTTTTTTCAACACTAACACAAGTGCAAAAGTGGTTTCCTGCACCAACACAAGTGCAAAAAGTGGTTTTTCAACACTAACACAAGTGCGAAAAGTGGTTTTTCAACACTAACACAAGTGCGAAAAGTGGTTTTTCAACACTAACACAAGTGCAAAAGTGGTTTCCTGCACCAACACAAGTGCGAAAAGTGGTTTTTCAACACTAACACAAGTGCGAAAAGTAGTTTTTCAACACCAACACAAGTGCGAAAAGTGGTTTTTCAACACTATCACAAGTGCGAAAAGTGGTTTTTCAACACTAACACAAGTGCGAAAAGTGGTTTTTCAACACTATCACAAGTGCAAAAAGTATTTTTTCCACACTAATACAAGTGCAAAAGTGGTTTCCTGCACCAACACAAGTGCGAAAAGTGGTTTTTCAACACTATCACAAGTGCAAAAAGTATTTTTTCCACACTAATACAAGTGCAAATGTGGTTTCCTGCACCAACACAAGTGCGAAAAGTGGTTTTTCAACACTAACACATGTGCAAAAAGTGGTTTTTCAACACTAACACAAGTGCGAAAAGTGGTTTTTCCACACTAATACAAGTGCAAAAGTGGTTTCCTGCACCAACACAAGTGCGAAAAGTGGTTTTTCAACACTAACACAAGTGCGAAAAGTGGTTTTTCAACACTATCACAAGTGCAAAAAGTGTTTTTTTCACACTAATACAAGTGCAAAAGTGGTTTCCTGCACCAACACAAGTGCGAAAAGTGGTTTTTCAACACTAACACAAGTGCGAAAAGTGGTTTTTCAACACTATCACAAGTGCAAAAAGTGGTTTTTCAACACTAACACAAGTGCGAAAAGTGGCTTTTCAACACTATCACAAGGGCGAAAAGTGGTTTTTCAACACTAACACAAGTGCGAAAAGTGGTTTTTCAACACTAACATAAGAGCGAAAAGTGGTTTTTCAACACTAACACAAGTGCAAAAGTGGTTTCCTGCACCAACACAAGTGCGAAAAGTAGTTTTTCAACACTAACACAAGTGCAAAAAGTGGTTTTTCAACACTAACACAAGTGCGAAAAGTGGTTTTTCCACACTAATTCAAGTGAAAAAGTGGTTTCCTGCACCAACACAAGTGCGAAAAGTGGTTTTTCAACACTAACACAAGTGCGAAAAGTGGTTTTTCAACACTATCACAAGTGCAAAAAGTGTTTTTTCCACACTAATACAAGTGCAAAAGTGGTTTCCTGCACCAACACAAGTGCGAAAAGTGGTTTTTAAACACTAACATAAGTGCGAAAAGTGGTTTTCTGCACCAACACAAGTGCGAAAAGTGTTTTTTCAACACTAACACAAGTGCAAAAGTGGTTTCCTGCACCAACACAAGTGCGAAAAGTGGTTTTTCAACACTAACACAAGTGCGAAAAGTGGTTTTTCAACACTAACACAAGTGCGAAAAGTGGTTTTTCAACACTAACACAAGTGCAAAAGTGGTTTCCTGCACCAACACAAGTGCGAAAAGTGGTTTTTCAACACTAACACAAGTGCGAAAAGTGGTTTTTCAACACTAACACAAGTGCGAAAAGTGGTTTTTCAACACTATCACAAGTGCAGAAAGTATTTTTTCCACACTAATACAAGTGCAAAAGTGGTTTCCTGCACCAACACAAGTGCGAAAAGTGGTTTTTCAACACTAACACAAGTGCGAAAAGTGGTTTTTCAACACTAACACAAGTGCGAAAAGTGTTTTTTCCACACTAATACAAGTGCAAAAGTGGTTTCCTGCACCAACACAAGTGCGAAAAGTGGTTTTTCAACACTAACACATGTGCGAAAAGTGGTTTTTCAACACTATTACAAGTGCAAAAAGTGTTTTTTCCACACTAATACAAGTGCAAAAGTGGTTTCCTGCACCAACACAAGTGCAAAGAGGTGGTTTTTCAACACTAACACAAGTGCGAAAAGTGGTTTTTCAACACTAACACAAGTGCGAAAAGTGGTTTTTCCACACTAATACAAGTGAAAAAGTGGTTTCCTGCACCAACACAAGTGCGAAAAGTGGTTTTTCAACACTAACACAAGTGTGAAAAGTGGTTTTTCAACACCAACACAAGTGCGAAAAGTGGTTTTTCAACACTAACACAAGTGCGAAAAGTGGTTTTTCCACACTAATACAAGTGCAAAAGTGGTTTCCTGCACCAACACAAGTGCGAAAAGTGGTTTTTCAACACTAACACAAGTGCGAAAAGTGGTTTTTCAACACTAACACAAGTGCGAAAAGTGGTTTTTCAACACTATCACAAGTGCAGAAAGTATTTTTTCCACACTAATACAAGTGCAAAAGTGGTTTCCTGCACCAACACAAGTGCGAAAAGTGGTTTTTCAACACTAACACAAGTGCGAAAAGTGGTTTTTCAACACTAACACAAGTGCGAAAAGTGGTTTTTCAACACAAACACAAGTGCGAAAAGTGGTTTTTCAACACTATCACAAGTGCAAAAAGTATTTTTTCCACACTAATACAAGTGCAAAAGTGGTTTCCTGCACCAACACAAGTGCGAAAAGTGGTTTTTCAACACTATCACAAGTGCAAAAAGTGGTTTTTCGACACTAACACAAGTGCGAAAAGTGTTTTTTCCACACTAATACAAGTGCAAAAGTGGTTTCCTGCACCAACACAAGTGCGAAAAGTGGTTTTTCAACACTAACACATGTGCGAAAAGTGGTTTTTCAACACTATTACAAGTGCAAAAAGTGTTTTTTCCACACTAATACAAGTGCAAAAGTGGTTTCCTGCACCAACACAAGTGCAAAGAGGTGGTTTTTCAACACTAACACAAGTGCGAAAAGTGGTTTTTCAACACTAACACAAGTGCGAAAAGTAGTTTTTCCACACTAATACAAGTGAAAAAGTGGTTTCCTGCACCAACACAAGTGCGAAAAGTGGTTTTTCAACACTAACACAAGTGTGAAAAGTGATTTTTCAACACCAACACAAGTGCGAAAAGTGGTTTTTCAACACTAACACAAGTGCGAAAAGTGGTTTTTCCACACTAATACAAGTGCAAAAGTGGTTTCCTGCACCAACACAAGTGCGAAAAGTGGTTTTTCAACACTAACACAAGTGCGAAAAGTGGTTTTTCAACACTATCACAAGTGCAAAAAGTGGTTTTTCAACACTAACACAAGTGCGAAAAGTGGTTTTTCAACACTAACACAAGTGCGAAAAGTGGTTTTTCAACACTATCACAAGTGCAAAAAGTGTTTTTTCCACACTAATACAAGTGCAAAAGTGGTTTCCTGCACCAACACAAGTGCGAAAAGTGGTTTTTCAACACTAACACAAGTGCGAAAGGTGGTTTTTCAACACGAACACAAGTGCGAAAAGTAGTTTTTCAACACTATCACAAGTGCAAAAAGTGTTTTTTCCACACTAATACAAGTGCAAAAGTGGTTTCCTGCACCAACACAAGTGCGAAAGTGGTTTTTCAACACTAACACAAGTGCGAAAAGTGGTTTTTCAACACTATCACAAGTGAAAAAAGTGTTTTTTTTCACACTAATACAAGTGCAAAAGTGGTTTCCTGCACCAACACAAGTGCGAAAAGTGGTTTTTCAACACTAACACAAGTGCGAAAAGTGGTTTTTCAACACTATCACAAGTGCAAAAAGTGGTTTTTCAACACTAACACAAGTGCTAAAAGTGGCTTTTCAACACTATCACAAGGGCGAAAAGTGGTTTTTCAACACTAACACAAGTGCGAAAAGTGGTTTTTCAACACTATCATAAGAGCGAAAAGTGGTTTTTCAACACTAACACAAGTGCAAAAGTGGTTTCCTGCACCAACACAAGTGCGAAAAGTGGTTTTTCAACACTAACACAAGTGCAAAAAGTGGTTTTTCAATACTAACACAAGTGCGAAAAGTGGTTTTTCCACACTAATACAAGTGAAAAAGTGGTTTCCTGCACCAACACAAGTGCGAAAAGTGGTTTTTCAACACTAACACAAGTGCGAAAAGTGGTTTTTCAACACTATCACAAGTGCAAAAAGTGTTTTTTCCACACTAATACAAGTGCAAAAGTGGTTTCCTGCACCAACACAAGTGCGAAAAGTGGTTTTTACACACTAACACAAGTGCGAAAAGTGGCTTTCTGCACCAACACAAGTGCGAAAAGTGTTTTTTCAACACTAACATAAGTGCGAAAAGTGGTTTTTCAACACTAACACAAGTGCAAAAGTGGTTTCCTGCACCAACACAAGTGCGAAAAGTGGTTTTTCAACACTAACACAAGTGCGAAAAGTGGTTTTTCAACACTAACATAAGTGCGAAAAGTGGTTTTTCCACACTAATACAAGTGAAAAAGTGGTTTCCTGCACCAACACAAGTGCGAAAAGTGGTTTTTCAACACTAACACAAGTGCGAAAAGTGTTTTTCTGCACCAACACAAGTGCGAAAAGTGTTTTTTCAACACTAACACAAGTGCAAAAGTGGTTTCCTGCACCAACACAAGTGCGAAAAGTGGTTTTTCAACACTAACACAAGTGCGAAAAGTGGTTTTTCAACACTAACACAAGTGCGAAAAGTGGTTTTTCAACACTAACACAAGTGAAAAAGTGGTTTCCTGCACCAACACAAGTGCGAAAAGTGGTTTTTCAACACTAACACAAGTGCGAAAAGTGGTTTTTCAACACTAACACAAGTGCGAAAAGTGGTTTTTCAACACTATCACAAGTGCAGAAAGTATTTTTTCCACACTAATACAAGTGCAAAAGTGGTTTCCTGCACCAACACAAGTGCGAAAAGTGGTTTTTCAACACTAACACAAGTGCGAAAAGTGGTTTTTCAACACTAACACAAGTGCGAAAAGTGGTTTTTCAACACTAACACAAGTCCGAAAAGTGGTTTTTCAACACTATCACAAGTGCAAAAAGTATTTTTTCCACACTAATACAAGTGCAAAAGTGGTTTCCTGCACCAACACAAGTGCGAAAAGTGGTTTTTCAACACTATCACAAGTGCAAAAAGTATTTTTTCCACACTAATACAAGTGCAAATGTGGTTTCCTGCACCAACACAAGTGCGAAAAGTGGTTTTTCAACACTAACACAAGTGCGAAAAGTGGTTTTTCAACACTAACACAAGTGCGAAAAGTGGTTTTTCCACACTAATACAAGTGCAAAAGTGGTTTCCTGCACCAACACAAGTGCGAAAAGTGGTTTTTCAACACTAACACAAGTGCGAAAAGTGGTTTTTCAACACTATCACAAGTGCAAAAAGTGGTTTTTCAACACTAACACAAGTTCGAAAAGTGGTTTTCCACACTAATACAAGTGCAAAAGTGGTTTCCTGCATCAACACAAGTGCGAAAAGTGGTTTTTCAACACTAACACAAGTGCGAAAAGTGGGTTTTCAACACTATCACAAGTGCAAAAAGTGGTTTTTCAACACTAACACAAGTGCGAAAAGTGGTTTTTCAACACTAACACAAGTGCGAAAAGTGGTTTTTCAACACTATCACAAGTGCAAAAAGTGTTTTTTCCACACTAATACAAGTGCAAAAGTGGTTTCCTGCACCAACACAAGTGCGAAAAGTGGTTTTTCAACACTAACACAAGTGCGAAAAGTGGTTTTTCAACACTAACACAAGTGCGAAAAGTGGTTTTTCAACACTAACACAAGTGCAAAAGTGGTTTCCTGCACCAACACAAGTGCGAAAAGTGGTTTTTCAACACTAACACAAGTGCGAAAAGTGGTTTTTCAACACTAACACAAGTGCGAAAAGTGGTTTTTCAACACTATCAAAAGTGCAAAAAGTATTTTTTCCACACTAATACAAGTGCAAAAGTGGTTTCCTGCACCAACACAAGTGCGAAAAGTGGTTTTTCAACACTATCACAAGTGCAAAAAGTATTTTTTCCACACTAATACAAGTGCAAATGTGGTTTCCTGCACCAACACAAGTGCGAAAAGTGGTTTTTCAACACTAACACATGTGCAAAAAGTGGTTTTTCAACACTAACACAAGTGCGAAAAGTGGTTTTTCCACACTAATACAAGTGCAAAAGTGGTTTCCTGCACCAACACAAGTGCGAAAAGTGGTTTTTCAACACTAACACAAGTGCGAAAAGTGGTTTTTCAACACTATCACAAGTGCAAAAAGTGTTTTTTTCACACTAATACAAGTGCAAAAGTGGTTTCCTGCACCAACACAAGTGCGAAAAGTGGTTTTTCAACACTAACACAAGTGCGAAAAGTGGTTTTTCAACACTATCACAAGTGCAAAAAGTGGTTTTTCAACACTAACACAAGTGCGAAAAGTGGCTTTTCAACACTATCACAAGGGCGAAAAGTGGTTTTTCAACACTAACACAAGTGCGAAAAGTGGTTTTTCAACACTAACATAAGAGCGAAAAGTGGTTTTTCAACACTAACACAAGTGCAAAAGTGGTTTCCTGCACCAACACAAGTGCGAAAAGTAGTTTTTCAACACTAACACAAGTGCAAAAAGTGGTTTTTCAACACTAACACAAGTGCGAAAAGTGGTTTTTCCACACTAATTCAAGTGAAAAAGTGGTTTCCTGCACCAACACAAGTGCGAAAAGTGGTTTTTCAACACTAACACAAGTGCGAAAAGTGGTTTTTCAACACTATCACAAGTGCAAAAAGTGTTTTTTCCACACTAATACAAGTGCAAAAGTGGTTTCCTGCACCAACACAAGTGCGAAAAGTGGTTTTTAAACACTAACATAAGTGCGAAAAGTGGTTTTCTGCACCAACACAAGTGCGAAAAGTGTTTTTTCAACACTAACACAAGTGCAAAAGTGGTTTCCTGCACCAACACAAGTGCGAAAAGTGGTTTTTCAACACTAACACAAGTGCGAAAAGTGGTTTTTCAACACTAACACAAGTGCGAAAAGTGGTTTTTCAACACTATCACAAGTGCAGAAAGTATTTTTTCCACACTAATACAAGTGCAAAAGTGGTTTCCTGCACCAACACAAGTGCGAAAAGTGGTTTTTCAACACTAACACAAGTGCGAAAAGTGGTTTTTCAACACTATCACAAGTGCAAAAAGTGTTTTTTCCACACTAATACAAGTGCAAAAGTGGTTTCCTGCACCAACACAAGTGCGAAAAGTGGTTTTTAAACACTAACATAAGTGCGAAAAGTGGTTTTCTGCACCAACACAAGTGCGAAAAGTGTTTTTTCAACACTAACACAAGTGCAAAAGTGGTTTCCTGCACCAACACAAGTGCGAAAAGTGGTTTTTCAACACTAACACAAGTGCGAAAAGTGGTTTTTCAACACTAACACAAGTGCGAAAAGTGGTTTTTCAACACTATCACAAGTGCAGAAAGTATTTTTTCCACACTAATACAAGTGCAAAAGTGGTTTCCTGCACCAACACAAGTGCGAAAAGTGGTTTTTCAACACTAACACAAGTGCGAAAAGTGGTTTTTCAACACTAACACAAGTGCGAAAAGTGGTTTTTCAACACAAACACAAGTGCGAAAAGTGGTTTTTCAACACTATCACAAGTGCAAAAAGTATTTTTTCCACACTAATACAAGTGCAAAAGTGGTTTCCTGCACCAACACAAGTGCGAAAAGTGGTTTTTCAACACTATCACAAGTGCAAAAAGTGGTTTTTCGACACTAACACAAGTGCGAAAAGTGGTTTTTCCACACTAATACAAGTGCAAAAGTGGTTTCCTGCACCAACACAAGTGCAAAAGTGGTTTCCTGCACCAACACAAGTGCGAAAAGTGGTTTTTCAACACTAACACAAGTGCGAAAAGTGGTTTTTCAACACTATCACAAGTGCAAAGAGTGGTTTTTCAACACTAACACAAGTGCGAAAAGTGGTTTTCCACACTAATACAAGTGGAAAAGTGGTTTCCTGCATCAACACAAGTGCGAAAAGTGGTTTTTCAACACTAACACAAGTGCGAAAAGTGGGTTTTCAACACTATCACAAGTGCAAAAAGTGTTTTTTCAACACTAACACAAGTGCGAAAAGTGGTTTTTCAACACTAACACAAGTGCGAAAAGTGGTTTTTCAACACTATCACAAGTGCAAAAAGTGTTTTTTCCACACTAATACAAGTGCAAAAGTGGTTTCCTGCACCAACACAAGTGCGAAAAGTGGTTTTTCAACACTAACACAAGTGCGAAAAGTGGTTTTTCAACACTAACACAAGTGCGAAAAGTGGTTTTTCAACACTAACACAAGTGCGAAAAGTGGTTTTTCAACACTATCACAAGTGCAGAAAGTATTTTTCCACACTAATACAAGTGCAAAAGTGGTTTCCTGCACCAACACAAGTGCGAAAAGTGGTTTTTCAACACTAACACAAGTGCGAAAAGTGGTTTTTCAACACTAACACAAGTGCGAAAAGTGGTTTTTCAACACTAACACAAGTGCGAAAAGTGGTTTTTCAACACTATCACAAGTGCAAAAAGTATTTTTACCACACTAATACAAGTGCAAAAGTGGTTTCCTGCACCAACACAAGTGCGAAAAGTGGTTTTTCAACACTAACACAAGTGCGAAAAGTGGTTTTTCAACACTATCACAAGTGCAAAAAGTATTTTTTCCACACTAATACAAGTGCAAAAAGTGTTTTTTCCACACTAATACAAGTGCAAAAGTGGTTTCCTGCACCAACACAAGTGCGAAAAATGGTTTTTCAACACTAACACAAGTGCGAAAAGTGGTTTTTCAACACTAACACAAGTGCGAAAAGTGGTTTTTCAACACTAACACAAGTGCGAAAAGTGGTTTTTCAACACTAACACAAGTGCGAAAAGTGGTTTTTCAACACTATCACAAGTGCAAAAAGTGTTTTTTCCACACTAATACAAGTGCAAAAGTGGTTTCCTGCACCAACACAAGTGCGAAAAGTGGTTTTTCAACACTAACACAAGTGCGAAAGGTGGTTTTTCAACACGAACACAAGTGCGAAAAGTAGTTTTTCAACACTATCACAAGTGCAAAAAGTGTTTTTTCCACACTAATACAAGTGCAAAAGTGGTTTCCTGCACCAACACAAGTGCGAAAGTGGTTTTTCAACACTAACACAAGTGCGAAAAGTGGTTTTTCAACACTATCACAAGTGAAAAAAGTGTTTTTTTTTCACACTAATACAAGTGCAAAAGTGGTTTCCTGCACCAACACAAGTGCGAAAAGTGGTTTTTCAACACTAACACAAGTGCGAAAAGTGGTTTTTCAACACTATCACAAGTGCAAAAAGTGGTTTTTCAACACTAACACAAGTGCTAAAAGTGGCTTTTCAACACTATCACAAGGGCGAAAAGTGGTTTTTCAACACTAACACAAGTGCGAAAAGTGGTTTTTCAACACTATCATAAGAGCGAAAAGTGGTTTTTCAACACTAACACAAGTGCAAAAGTGGTTTCCTGCACCAACACAAGTGCGAAAAGTGGTTTTTCAACACTAACACAAGTGCAAAAAGTGGTTTTTCAATACTAACACAAGTGCGAAAAGTGGTTTTTCCACACTAATACAAGTGAAAAAGTGGTTTCCTGCACCAACACAAGTGCGAAAAGTGGTTTTTCAACACTAACACAAGTGCGAAAAGTGGTTTTTCAACACTATCACAAGTGCAAAAAGTGTTTTTTCCACACTAATACAAGTGCAAAAGTGGTTTCCTGCACCAATACAAGTGCGAAAAGTGGTTTTTAAACACTAACACAAGTGCGAAAAGTGGCTTTCTGCACCAACACAAGTGCGAAAAGTGTTTTTTCAACACTAACACAAGTGCAAAAGTGGTTTCCTGCACCAACACAAGTGCGAAAAGTGGTTTTTCAACACTAACACAAGTGCGAAAAGTGGTTTTTCAACACTAACACAAGTGCGAAAAGTGTTTTTTCAACACTAACACAAGTGCAAAAGTGGTTTCCTGCACCAACACAAGTGCGAAAAGTGGTTTTTCAACACTAACACAAGTGCGAAAAGTGGTTTTTCAACACTAACACAAGTGCGAAAAGTGGTTTTTCAACACTAACACAAGTGCGAAAAGTGGTTTTTCAACACTAACACAAGTGCGAAAAGTGGTTTTTCAACACTAACACAAGTGCAAAAGTGGTTTCCTGCACCAACACAAGTGCGAAAAGTGGTTTTTCAACACTATCACAAGTGCAGAAAGTATTTTTTCCACACTAATACAAGTGCAAAAGTGGTTTCCTGCACCAACACAAGTGCGAAAAGTGGTTTTTCAACACTAACACAAGTGCGAAAAGTGGTTTTTCAACACTATCACAAGTGCAAAAAGTGTTTTTTCCACACTAATACAAGTGCAAAAGTGGTTTCCTGCACCAACACAAGTGCGAAAAGTGGTTTTTAAACACTAACATAAGTGCGAAAAGTGGTTTTCTGCACCAACACAAGTGCGAAAAGTGTTTTTTCAACACTAACACAAGTGCAAAAGTGGTTTCCTGCACCAACACAAGTGCGAAAAGTGGTTTTTCAACACTAACACAAGTGCGAAAAGTGGTTTTTCAACACTAACACAAGTGCGAAAAGTGGTTTTTCAACACTATCACAAGTGCAGAAAGTATTTTTTCCACACTAATACAAGTGCAAAAGTGGTTTCCTGCACCAACACAAGTGCGAAAAGTGGTTTTTCAACACTAACACAAGTGCGAAAAGTGGTTTTTCAACACTAACACAAGTGCGAAAAGTGGTTTTTCAACACAAACACAAGTGCGAAAAGTGGTTTTTCAACACTATCACAAGTGCAAAAAGTATTTTTTCCACACTAATACAAGTGCAAAAGTGGTTTCCTGCACCAACACAAGTGCGAAAAGTGGTTTTTCAACACTATCACAAGTGCAAAAAGTGGTTTTTCGACACTAACACAAGTGCGAAAAGTGGTTTTTCCACACTAATACAAGTGCAAAAGTGGTTTCCTGCACCAACACAAGTGCAAAAGTGGTTTCCTGCACCAACACAAGTGCGAAAAGTGGTTTTTCAACACTAACACAAGTGCGAAAAGTGGTTTTTCAACACTATCACAAGTGCAAAGAGTGGTTTTTCAACACTAACACAAGTGCGAAAAGTGGTTTTCCACACTAATACAAGTGGAAAAGTGGTTTCCTGCATCAACACAAGTGCGAAAAGTGGTTTTTCAACACTAACACAAGTGCGAAAAGTGGGTTTTCAACACTATCACAAGTGCAAAAAGTGTTTTTTCAACACTAACACAAGTGCGAAAAGTGGTTTTTCAACACTAACACAAGTGCGAAAAGTGGTTTTTCAACACTATCACAAGTGCAAAAAGTGTTTTTTCCACACTAATACAAGTGCAAAAGTGGTTTCCTGCACCAACACAAGTGCGAAAAGTGGTTTTTCAACACTAACACAAGTGCGAAAAGTGGTTTTTCAACACTAACACAAGTGCGAAAAGTGGTTTTTCAACACTAACACAAGTGCGAAAATTGGTTTTTCAACACTATCACAAGTGCAGAAAGTATTTTTCCACACTAATACAAGTGCAAAAGTGGTTTCCTGCACCAACACAAGTGCGAAAAGTGGTTTTTCAACACTAACACAAGTGCGAAAAGTGGTTTTTCAACACTAACACAAGTGCGAAAAGTGGTTTTTCAACACTAACACAAGTGCGAAAAGTGGTTTTTCAACACTATCACAAGTGCAAAAAGTATTTTTACCACACTAATACAAGTGCAAAAGTGGTTTCCTGCACCAACACAAGTGCGAAAAGTGGTTTTTCAACACTAACACAAGTGCGAAAAGTGGTTTTTCAACACTATCACAAGTGCAAAAAGTATTTTTTCCACACTAATACAAGTGCAAAAAGTGTTTTTTCCACACTAATACAAGTGCAAAAGTGGTTTCCTGCACCAACACAAGTGCGAAAAATGGTTTTTCAACACTAACACAAGTGCGAAAAGTGGTTTTTCAACACTAACACAAGTGCGAAAAGTGGTTTTTCAACACTAACACAAGTGCGAAAAGTGGTTTTTCAACACTAACACAAGTGCGAAAAGTGGTTTTTCAACACTATCACAAGTGCAAAAAGTGTTTTTTCCACACTAATACAAGTGCAAAAGTGGTTTCCTGCACCAACACAAGTGCGAAAAGTGGTTTTTCAACACTAACACAAGTGCGAAAGGTGGTTTTTCAACACGAACACAAGTGCGAAAAGTAGTTTTTCAACACTATCACAAGTGCAAAAAGTGTTTTTTCCACACTAATACAAGTGCAAAAGTGGTTTCCTGCACCAACACAAGTGCGAAAGTGGTTTTTCAACACTAACACAAGTGCGAAAAGTGGTTTTTCAACACTATCACAAGTGAAAAAAGTGTTTTTTTTCACACTAATACAAGTGCAAAAGTGGTTTCCTGCACCAACACAAGTGCGAAAAGTGGTTTTTCAACACTAACACAAGTGCGAAAAGTGGTTTTTCAACACTATCACAAGTGCAAAAAGTGGTTTTTCAACACTAACACAAGTGCTAAAAGTGGCTTTTCAACACTATCACAAGGGCGAAAAGTGGTTTTTCAACACTAACACAAGTGCGAAAAGTGGTTTTTCAACACTATCATAAGAGCGAAAAGTGGTTTTTCAACACTAACACAAGTGCAAAAGTGGTTTCCTGCACCAACACAAGTGCGAAAAGTGGTTTTTCAACACTAACACAAGTGCAAAAAGTGGTTTTTCAATACTAACACAAGTGCGAAAAGTGGTTTTTCCACACTAATACAAGTGAAAAAGTGGTTTCCTGCACCAACACAAGTGCGAAAAGTGGTTTTTCAACACTAACACAAGTGCGAAAAGTGGTTTTTCAACACTATCACAAGTGCAAAAAGTGTTTTTTCCACACTAATACAAGTGCAAAAGTGGTTTCCTGCACCAATACAAGTGCGAAAAGTGGTTTTTAAACACTAACACAAGTGCGAAAAGTGGCTTTCTGCACCAACACAAGTGCGAAAAGTGTTTTTTCAACACTAACACAAGTGCAAAAGTGGTTTCCTGCACCAACACAAGTGCGAAAAGTGGTTTTTCAACACTAACACAAGTGCGAAAAGTGGTTTTTCAACACTAACACAAGTGCGAAAAGTGGTTTTTCAACACTAACACAAGTGCAAAAGTGGTTTCCTGCACCAACACAAGTGCGAAAAGTGGTTTTTCAACACTAACACAAGTGCGAAAAGTAGTTTTTCAACACCAACACAAGTGCGAAAAGTGGTTTTTCAACACTATCACAAGTGCGAAAAGTGGTTTTTCAACACTAACACAAGTGCGAAAAGTGGTTTTTCAACACTATCACAAGTGCAAAAAGTATTTTTTCCACACTAATACAAGTGCAAAAGTGGTTTCCTGCACCAACACAAGTGCGAAAAGTGGTTTTTCAACACTATCACAAGTGCAAAAAGTATTTTTTCCACACTAATACAAGTGCAAATGTGGTTTCCTGCACCAACACAAGTGCGAAAAGTGGTTTTTCAACACTAACACATGTGCAAAAAGTGGTTTTTCAACACTAACACAAGTGCGAAAAGTGGTTTTTCCACACTAATACAAGTGCAAAAGTGGTTTCCTGCACCAACACAAGTGCGAAAAGTGGTTTTTCAACACTAACACAAGTGCGAAAAGTGGTTTTTCAACACTATCACAAGTGCAAAAAGTGTTTTTTTCACACTAATACAAGTGCAAAAGTGGTTTCCTGCACCAACACAAGTGCGAAAAGTGGTTTTTCAACACTAACACAAGTGCGAAAAGTGGTTTTTCAACACTATCACAAGTGCAAAAAGTGGTTTTTCAACACTAACACAAGTGCGAAAAGTGGCTTTTCAACACTATCACAAGGGCGAAAAGTGGTTTTTCAACACTAACACAAGTGCGAAAAGTGGTTTTTCAACACTAACATAAGAGCGAAAAGTGGTTTTTCAACACTAACACAAGTGCAAAAGTGGTTTCCTGCACCAACACAAGTGCGAAAAGTAGTTTTTCAACACTAACACAAGTGCAAAAAGTGGTTTTTCAACACTAACACAAGTGCGAAAAGTGGTTTTTCCACACTAATTCAAGTGAAAAAGTGGTTTCCTGCACCAACACAAGTGCGAAAAGTGGTTTTTCAACACTAACACAAGTGCGAAAAGTGGTTTTTCAACACTATCACAAGTGCAAAAAGTGTTTTTTCCACACTAATACAAGTGCAAAAGTGGTTTCCTGCACCAACACAAGTGCGAAAAGTGGTTTTTAAACACTAACATAAGTGCGAAAAGTGGTTTTCTGCACCAACACAAGTGCGAAAAGTGTTTTTTCAACACTAACACAAGTGCAAAAGTGGTTTCCTGCACCAACACAAGTGCGAAAAGTGGTTTTTCAACACTAACACAAGTGCGAAAAGTGGTTTTTCAACACTAACACAAGTGCGAAAAGTGGTTTTTCAACACTAACACAAGTGCAAAAGTGGTTTCCTGCACCAACACAAGTGCGAAAAGTGGTTTTTCAACACTAACACAAGTGCGAAAAGTGGTTTTTCAACACTAACACAAGTGCGAAAAGTGGTTTTTCAACACTATCACAAGTGCAGAAAGTATTTTTTCCACACTAATACAAGTGCAAAAGTGGTTTCCTGCACCAACACAAGTGCGAAAAGTGGTTTTTCAACACTAACACAAGTGCGAAAAGTGGTTTTTCAACACTAACACAAGTGCGAAAAGTGTTTTTTCCACACTAATACAAGTGCAAAAGTGGTTTCCTGCACCAACACAAGTGCGAAAAGTGGTTTTTCAACACTAACACATGTGCGAAAAGTGGTTTTTCAACACTATTACAAGTGCAAAAAGTGTTTTTTCCACACTAATACAAGTGCAAAAGTGGTTTCCTGCACCAACACAAGTGCAAAGAGGTGGTTTTTCAACACTAACACAAGTGCGAAAAGTGGTTTTTCAACACTAACACAAGTGCGAAAAGTGGTTTTTCCACACTAATACAAGTGAAAAAGTGGTTTCCTGCACCAACACAAGTGCGAAAAGTGGTTTTTCAACACTAACACAAGTGTGAAAAGTGGTTTTTCAACACCAACACAAGTGCGAAAAGTGGTTTTTCAACACTAACACAAGTGCGAAAAGTGGTTTTTCCACACTAATACAAGTGCAAAAGTGGTTTCCTGCACCAACACAAGTGCGAAAAGTGGTTTTTCAACACTAACACAAGTGCGAAAAGTGGTTTTTCAACACTAACACAAGTGCGAAAAGTGGTTTTTCAACACTATCACAAGTGCAGAAAGTATTTTTTCCACACTAATACAAGTGCAAAAGTGGTTTCCTGCACCAACACAAGTGCGAAAAGTGGTTTTTCAACACTAACACAAGTGCGAAAAGTGGTTTTTCAACACTAACACAAGTGCGAAAAGTGGTTTTTCAACACAAACACAAGTGCGAAAAGTGGTTTTTCAACACTATCACAAGTGCAAAAAGTATTTTTTCCACACTAATACAAGTGCAAAAGTGGTTTCCTGCACCAACACAAGTGCGAAAAGTGGTTTTTCAACACTATCACAAGTGCAAAAAGTGGTTTTTCGACACTAACACAAGTGCGAAAAGTGTTTTTTCCACACTAATACAAGTGCAAAAGTGGTTTCCTGCACCAACACAAGTGCGAAAAGTGGTTTTTCAACACTAACACATGTGCGAAAAGTGGTTTTTCAACACTATTACAAGTGCAAAAAGTGTTTTTTCCACACTAATACAAGTGCAAAAGTGGTTTCCTGCACCAACACAAGTGCAAAGAGGTGGTTTTTCAACACTAACACAAGTGCGAAAAGTGGTTTTTCAACACTAACACAAGTGCGAAAAGTGGTTTTTCCACACTAATACAAGTGAAAAAGTGGTTTCCTGCACCAACACAAGTGCGAAAAGTGGTTTTTCAACACTAACACAAGTGTGAAAAGTGATTTTTCAACACCAACACAAGTGCGAAAAGTGGTTTTTCAACACTAACAAGTAGGTGATAAATGTTGCTTCTGGGACACCTCCGTTTAACATGGGAAATCCCTATCTAATGTCATTTACCCCCCTGTTTTAAAAAAAATCATAAACACCTCTATTTCTCCCTCTATGAACCTATAATCCTTCTCGCCTTATGAACCTATAATCCTTCTAGCCTTATGAACCTATAATCCTTCTCGCCTTATGAATCTATAATCCTTCTAGCCTTATGAACCTATGATCCTTCTCACTTACATGTAATTTTTACCCTATTCCCCCCACTACCCCCTTAATGTAGTTCCTTAGACCACTCTGCTAATGAGTCTATAAATATATTATCTCTTTCTAACTTTTTTAAGAGTTCCATTCTCCTATAGAACTCATCCCCATCAAGTATATTTATAAAGTATACAGGTTCCTTAACCTTTTGTTGTGAAAGTATAAAGTGGTATGTTTCACGGAGGGTTCTTGTTTGACCTCCTCCTCTCCCACATACCATTTTAAAATTATAATATTTATTATCCGATTGATAACCATTAAAGTTCTCACTCCACTCTAATATATTTTTCTTCCCACCCTCCATTACCCCACTTAACAAATGAATACGTTTATCCGTCTTGAGAACCTTCTGACCAGTGATTCTCTCAACCTCTTGAATCTGATATTTTTCACATTCGTTATGTTTTCCATTTATATACCAAGGTTGATTACACCTCCACTCTTTAGTCTGGTTGATACTTGGTTCTATCATTTATATAATAGTAAAAAAGGTGGCGGTAGCCCGTTAAAATCCCTAACCCCCCTTTTTAACTTATCACTTATATATATATATATCTTATATACTTATATAACCATAAGGGAGACGATCAATTCCATTTTCTAAAATAAACCTCTTATCATCAAAAGCCCCCAATGCTTTCTTATGTGTGGGCGGGGTCTGTGTGGGTGTGGTCTGTGTGGGTGTGGTCTGTGTGGGTGTGGTCTGTGTGGGTGGGGTCTGTGTGGGTGGGGTTTGTGGGTGGGGTCTGTGTGGGTGTGGCTTATGATTTTTTTTATTTTTTTTTTATTTTTTTTATTACTACTAATTAAATTAGCTAATCTGGGTGGATGAAAGTATGGATGGTTGTTGTTTAATGAATTATCAGTTTTGTTTTTTGTAATTCTTGTGAGTAAAATGAACCCAAGATTTCTTCCCAATTCATATCATATAATTTGTAAGTCCAAGGCATAGTATCCATTACATCAACGATTTTGAATAATTCATTAGTCCATCTCTTTGTATAACCTTTCTCAAAATGACTTTTCCATCTGTATATTCTTACAATATCACCAACTTTGAACTTGGGCTTTCTCAAATTAATCTCCTTTTCATATTCTAATTTTGTAAATGTTTCTGATGGTTTTGATTTTGTTGATGAATGAACTGTATTATTGTAATTATCTACAATATCATGAATAAAATACACCCATTTTTGGGAACCGAGTTGTGTGAATTTTTTATATAATTTCTCTTTTAAAGTACGATTAAAACGCTCAATAACAACTGCTTTTCCTTCATTAAAGGTGCTGTATAATTTAATACCCTCCCCCTTAAGAAATTTCATAAATATTTTGTTATAGAACTCTGTTCCCTCATCGGTCCACAGTTTCTTTGGTTTTCTTTTACTTTTATTAAATATCTGTTGGAAGGCTAACTTCAGAGTATAACCTCTCTTGTTTTTCAAAGGAACAACCCAAGCAAATCTACTCCTCAAATCAATAACGGTTAAAGCATACTTGTATCCCTTATCATTTTTTAGTTCGATTAAATCAGCGGACCATATGTGGTCGGTGTATTTAGAATAAACTTTCCTTCTTTTAAACTTTGTGATTATAGGTTTATGTAATTCATCAGCCAAAAGCTCCTCAGTCTTGATGACATCATGAGAGCCTAATAGTTTTTTGAGGGTGAATAACCAAGGCCAAGTTTCAATTTAGCATTTATCAAATTTCTCACAATAAACCTATCAACTTTCTCTCTCAACGTTGGATTTTGTATCAAAGACAAATTATACAACATTTCTCTGTCGGCTTTATGTTTTTCAGTCAATGTAGTGGTTTTCCCATAAGCAATATCATGCTTCATACACACTTCATCAACCCTATTTGTAGGTTTAGACCAAGGTTTAGGATTGTCAGCCTCATCTAATCTTTTATCCAAGTTTGTTCCTGGGCCACAGAAAGAATACCCTGGAAGGTGTAATTCCCCTGGAATTCCAGTTGTTGTAAATTTGCTACCTGACAAAAACTTTTGTGTCTCCTCCACTTTTAGGAGAGATGAATTGACACTTTTTAGAACCACACACTTGACATATTCCTTTTTGATAAACTCTATTATTTTTAGCTTTAACATAAGAGATATTTTTAGATTTAGTTTTCTTTTTACATTTGAGACAATAACTCATATTTATTTATGAGAAAAAGTTCTACATAGTGCCAAAACCTTTTTGGTTTTCAACATATACATTTCTATCTTGATTTTTAAAACATAAAGAATCCTTAGAAATGACTTCACTCTCTCCTCCATTTATTTACAAATAAAACTAACTAAAGTCAATAACACCAACATCATCAACTATATGTTGTATATCTGCGCTCTGAATTCATTATAGCAAATTTAAAAACCAATAAGTTCGGAAGAGTCATTAATTCTTTATTTTCCTCTTCAGTGCGTTGAGATTTATTTATTTGTCGTAATACCTTCAATCTTTCATTAATCTCAGGAATGGTCATATTTTTATATTTTTCCTCCCTCTCCTCCTCCTCCTTTTTCTCCCTTTCCTCCCTCTCCTCCTTCTCCTTTTTCTCCCTTTCATCCTTCTCCTCCTTCTCCTTTTCCTCCCTCTCCTCCTTCTCCCTTTCCCCCTTCTCCTCCTTCTCTCTTTCCTCCTTCTCTTCTTCAACTCCTTCCTCCTTCTCTTCTTCAACTCCTTCCTCATCCCTTGCTACCCTTGAGTTTGAACCCCAAAGAATATTATACATATACTCATCTGGATTTTGAGATATTCTTGTATCTATAATTATTTTTCTCATAATAGGATACCAATAAGATTTGTTGACGATTTCTAAAAGAGTTTTATATTTCATAACTTTGAGAAGTTCATTTTTATTTAATATTTTAAACAAGTCTCTATTTGTGGGTTTAACAATATCAGTATAAGGCCAGTTTTTAATGACAAAATTCCCATGTATATGCTCCAAATCATAAGGTATGTAATACCGAGCACCCTTTTCTTGTAGGTATCCTTGAATACAAAAATTATAATTCTCTTGTAGTCTTCTTCCCGCCATTTATGTATCAGAAATATATGTGAGATTAATATTATGACAGGTAATACCACCCCATCTTCCCACTACCAAATCGGTTTGTATTCCTCGGCTTTCTATCCTTATCTCATTACCTTCCTTCTTTGTCATGCGAACCATCGCTATACTATCATATATTTTTATTTTCTTAAAATCACGTATTTGTTGTTTACTAATTGTACTTCCACATAAATCCTTATCTTCACCAAGTGGATAATATTCTTCTTTACGAGACTGATTTAAATCATGTAGGTCTTCTATGTTTATTGAAAAAGACCAATTATACCCTAAATCAGGCATATCATACCCCCATTTATTAATTCGCATATTAACTAAATGTCCTTCTTTATAAAATTTAATTGTAAGCAGGTAGTTAAATTCAATGAGGAAAGGTGTATGGTCAGTATAACCAGGTGTTGTGGTTGTAAATTTTACTTGTTTCACAAAACGTGCTGTTTTCTTTAAAGATATATATTGTGATAAATCACTGAATCTAATCAAGTCATTCGCATCTGTAGGGTTTGGATAATTGATTAATTTATAAGTATTCTTCATATTAATATTTTTACTTACACTATATTTTTGTCGTTCAGCCTGTGCCTTTGTATAATAATTTGATAAATCAATATCCTGAGAGGATTTTCCAAAGATAGAACCATCTTTTCCAACATAGGTCATTTATATTAGATAAAAAATGATATCATAAAAATTTTCATTATTGTTGAGTTGAAATAATACATATAAACATAATTGGCCACAACATTTAGAATTAATTTCTTGAACTTGGAATGTTTGATAAACACCATTCTGTAAGAATTGTATTACTTCAACAGGTGGTGGCATACCATAACTATCAAAATAATATTTATCCTGACTATTATGAATACAAACCCAATGAGAACCATTCTGTGTGTCTAAATTCATAATAATATTCTTTGTATTCTTATTTATATGTATTAATTCATCTCTCATACAAATAACCACATTATCAATTTTTAGTGTTTTACAATACTTAGCTAGTTCTATATTTGACGTTGTATTCTTTCCAAATTGTTTAAACCATTTATCCATTTATTTATGAGAAAGATACAATCCATTACCCCGTTTAGTTAGTTTAACACCCGCTTGAGCGATAGAGGAAAGCATATCTCCAACCAACAATCTAGCTTTATCAGGTAGACTTTCAAGTTTTTGAGCAAAATCTACAATTACACCACTTCCACTAATTTGTTTCTCCAACTCCTTGTTATGTCTTTCCAATTCTTTTTGAGCTTTTAGTTGTGCCTTCCTTTCGTTAGCAGTTTTTACCGCTGCTGAAATACCACCAGTCAATGCTCCCGCCGCACTTAAACCAGCAAATAAAGGAATTAGAAACGGGAGAAATCCTCCTCTTGACTCGTCTATTGAATATTTCTTTAACATAGGTTTCGTCATTTTAATTTTAAGTGATCCAACATCATTTAGTGTTTTTACTTGTGTGTGTGTGAGTAAAACATCAATTCTTACAGCTCCTTTTCTTTGAATTGTATTAACATTAATAATACAAGGCTTTTGATTTTGAATACAAGATGTTAATTTATTAAGATTGATTTGATTAACATATACCCCTACCATTTATTTATGAGAAAAAACCTATGTGATATTAATCATAACACCATTATCTGTATTAATCTGTAATTCTGTTTCCTCCAAAAGCAAACAATAAGCATCAACTTCTTCATTCTCCCCTCTTTCAATGTATAGAGAAGTATCCACTCGATTAGACTTTATAGTTTCCTTTTGAGAACTCAGGTCAATTGCGTAGATTGTATATAAACCTTTAAATGCAACCATATCCAAAATAGGATCATTATTACCATTACTTTCACACACTTTTTGGTAGGACTTGTAGGCTTCCGCATAATCATTTTTTTCCCAATCAATTTCCAATCTATCTCGCGGATAAAATGTCCCATCAAGAGAAACCCGAAGTTGTTTCACCTTAGCATTATCACTCAGGGCATTATTCTTATTAGTACCGTCCTCTCCATCTGGTTTCTTAAAAATGAGCCATAGGTATCGTGGCTTTCCTTCAAGAACACCCAAATTCCAAGTGTAGGTAGTGTGTTCCAGTTTAACGTGTTGACATCTTCTTTTAAGGTATGATACATTTAGCGGTTTCTTTGAGTTAAGTCTTCTATTTAACATCTCTTCCGTTTTAAGATTAGGAGTATATTCACTAATATACCAACACAAATCATTAATAACAAATTTATTATTGTCGCCAAAAGCATTTTCAACCCCAAAAAGCAACCTATTTACATTATCATTCCTTTGTAGTTGAAATCTAATTTTAAGCCCATACAAAACTTTATCATAATCACAAAATCCAAATATACCTTTCAGAGGTACTGCTACCGTAAAACTATTCTCTGCTTTTGCGTCATCATTATACATTGACTTCCTTTGACTATAACCAGGGTCTGCGTTTGTTCCTGTTGACATATCAGGAATAAAACCTTCAACAGCTCCCTTACCCATTCTATCACTAAACGAATATAGTGTAAATTTCATCATTTCAGATGTAGCAGAGACATAATCAACCGCTTCAACCTCTTGTGTTCCAATATACAGGCGGACACTGTCAAACATTTTCCAGAAGAAATCATTTACGAGTGTAGCATTAGTATTATTCGCAGCCTTAGTGAATTTAAATTTACACAGCAAGAAACTATCAGCTATATTCAAGTAAGTTTGTTGATTATTTATTTCAAAACTTTTTGTTCCGTTTGAATTCCAGTCTGTTCCTGTTATAGCATTTACCTTAAAATAGTCTTCCTTTTTAGTGGAGTTTGAAATGATAATCGTATCATCCAAATCATAGATACTATCAATCGCTTCCATACTTGTATTTATATAGCATTAAAATTGTTGAAACCCTGACCCAAGTATTTTAATGATTTTTTGTCGTTCTTGTGAAGATAGTTGAGTTTTACCTTTTTTAATTTCTTTGATTGCTTGTAATTTATGAGACTCCTTTTGAGCATCTTTTATACTCTTTATAGCACCCGCAACTGAGCCCACGGCAGAAGCAGTTGAACCAATTAGGTCTTTATGTTTAAGGATGGTTGAACCAATACCCATTAGAGTATCAATTATCCCATCTCCTTTATTTCTAAATTGATGTCCCACACCCCGTTGTCTCTTTGGTTTATAGTATCCTCTCCCAAGAAACATACCTTCACCCTTATAGTATGGTGAAAGGAACATCCCATCCCCTGTAATTATTTTATATTTTCCCAACTCGTGTTTTCTCACAATAACCATTATTTATTTATTGAAAAACTTCACGTAGGTGAATTCTGATGGATATAATTTCATCATTAAAGGATATCATACGATTATCTTGGTCGGTTATCCTAAAATTTACTCTGTATATGGTTTTTCCTGACACAGGTAAATAGACAAGATTTTTTGGTTCCATATTAAATTTATAACCAATCGGGGTTGAGTATGCGCTGAATGAAAATATTGTATTTGTTCTTATTCCATCGTTATAAGCACCATCAATCAAATCACAATGAATTAATACTGAATTTATACCGGAGGATATTTGAATGACATTATCACTGTAAGACATCCCGTTAGTTTCAACCTTTTTTGAAGAGAAACCCAATAGCTCTCTAAACGATTTTTCAATGGTGAAATCAACTTTATAATTATTTTTAAGTTTAATAGTTGATTTTGAAGTGTGTTTTTGAATATCTATTACAATATTTTTTGGTTCATCACCTTTTTCTTTCATAAGGCGAGAGACTTCTGAAGATATTTGAGAAATCTCGTAAGCACCGGGTGAAACGGTTATAGTTTTATATCCACTTCCTGGATTATAACTAAACTTGTTGTTTTTCTCTGTGATATTAAACAAGGTATTATAAGTCTCCATTGACAACAAAGAAGCCTCATATTCTTTTTTGGGGTCAAGTTGTAGTGGGTAAGGGAATGAAGCTGTGTAATCACTCGTTGTGAAATTAAAACTAAGAATTGTGCTTCTCATCTTATTTAATATCTAATAAAATATCTTTGTATTGACATTTATTAATTATTTTCATATTCATCAACTGATCTAAAATGGCGGATGCTTCATTAAAACAATTGTTGTTTCCAGCCTTCTTACTACCTAACAACAATAATAACCTATTAACTAATTGTGATGGGTCATTTGGAAGAAAACTAACACCCGAACCAAGCTTACTTAAAGCATCAATAATATGTTTCTCCTTCTCATTCTTCTTACTTTTACCAGCAACAGAAACTCCATAATCAAGTGTGTTTAGCAACTCAATATACTCTCTATCTTCCTCTCTTTCCATTTCAAGCGGTTCATCAAAATAAGGTGAATTAGAATGTCCATCTTTTGTTAGAAGAAACATTAATCTTGGGGTTAATTCAACATTTGGTTGGTCAGAACTTAAGAACACCAATTTATCATTAAATATCAATAACTTTTCTTTCACAAGATGGAACTGTGCTGGTTCTTCTGTTGGAATGAGACCTGCTCTGGTTTTTGAACCCTTCAAATATTCATTGTTTTGAAGAGCTTCTACAATATAATTGGAAAGTTTATTTACCTTCTCAAGATGCCGAAATAATCCTTCATCATCATATTCTAATTCTCCAAGTTCTTGCTCTGTCATTTGACTAAAATCTTTGAGCATTTGAAATTTTTTTGGAGTAAATTCTACCATGGGAACTGTAGGTGAAATCGTTTGTTGAGTTTTTAAAAGTGGTTTAAAAAATTTCTCTTGTTTTCTTTCAAAGGCTTCTTCACCAGTTAGTTTCTGTCTCCTTTTCTTCTTTATGTCTTCCTGTTGCTTTACAACTTTTGAAAGCAACTCTTGATGTTCTTTAAACTTTCTTACTCTTTCTTCGGTATTCATTTTCTGTATTTATTTATTGAAAAATATCATTTAGTATCTCATCTTGTTTCACAACAATATATTTATATTTTCCGATCGTGTGTTTCATATTATTTTCAAATTCCTTCTTACTACGTAATGTAGAACAATTATCTCTCCAAAAATTATTTGTATCTATTGAATTTAACTTAAATAAAATAAAAGTATTAGCATTGTTTCTTATTGAGCGCCGAGGGAGTTGAAAATATGACTGACTAAGATAAATACAATTACAAGAAGAATGTCTCCCTCTTGTATAGTAGCTATCCATTACTGTTTGGTTTCTCTCATTAACACAATCATCAAAGATAACGAGGTTCTTTTTTGATTTATCTAAATCTTGAGGTGAAGGTATATCATCCGTATTATCACTGAGAATACAAGTTATGGGTTTTAGTTTTGATTTTGATTTCTGTGTATCACAAAATAATTGTATTATATCATCAATATTATAATCATTTAGTTTGTTTTGAAGTTTAAATAAACCGATAATGTCTTCCTTTTTAAGACCCGCATTAAAACCCTGTGAGAGTAGTTGATACTCAGGTTGAAAACTTGACTTTGTAAAAGTTATTAAATTATCATAATCTAAAAAATTAGGACTAAGGAGCATCTTTAAAAGTAAACAGGTTTTTCCACATCCGCTTGAACCGACTATTAGACATCTCAATGAATTTGGAAGATTTTTATGGTTATTAAATTTTATCTTATTTTCCCAAACAGGTAAAAAATCATTCATTTATATATTTGGAAAACAAGTCATCTAACTTTTTTTGAGTTTTTTGAGAAACTCTATATTTTATCCTGAGTTCAGGTTTAATTTCAAAATAATCCATTATTTTGTTTATATAGTATCTTGTATTAACATTTCCATTAAAATTATTTTGAATAATAAATATCATTAAACCCTTATACATTTCCTCAATACAAATAGTCTCTTCCCTTGTAAGAAATGGTGTATTATCCCCATAATACTTAACATTCATCTCTCTTATTAATCTTGTAAAGTAATTCATTTTTGGTTCTAATTTAAAAGAGTTATATATTTTTCTATATTTTTTATTATCATTAATTAGAAGATAATCACAGAAAATACATTGTTTATATGCTTCTGATTCTGTATTAAGCCCCACTCTACCACAAGCCGGACAATTCTCTAATTTATCATATGGAGAGTCTGGAAATTCTAAATATCCTTCAGAATTTATCATATTTATATAGTAAAATTATACTTAAAACAAAGTGCCTTTTTTAGAGGCTTTTTTAAAGATGAAACTGTGCTTAAAGTAAAACACCTTTGAGCTTTTCAACTCGTTTTATGTATATAACTTTACTTAAACTAAACGCAAATTTATTAGCTAATAAATACAATGTTTCAAAACACAAAAGACAAATTTCAATCAATCTCTACTTCGGTGGAAGATATAGAAAAATATGTCAAAGATGTTAAATTGAACAAAGATAAATATGGAAATTTTTGGATTAAACCCATAATGGAGAATAACATGTGTCCTTTTATTAAATTTACAGGACAAGCTATGTTAATTAATAACTCTATTAAAGTAAATTTGACAAAAGTTTCTCCACTACTACTAACAATTTACTCAAAGCTTGAAAAGATCATTGATAAAGAAGCTTTGAAAATGAATGATAAAACCATCAACGATTCTAGAGGAAACATTTGTATATTCTTTAATAGACCCAAAGATGTGGGTGAAATTAATAATATGAATATTAGTGGTGAACTATCATTCCGTACTCTGATTATTAGAGATTATTTGAAAATAACATTTAATGTAAAAAATATTGTGGTTATTAGTTCTAATGAAAGAAAATATATAGATATTGATGGAAGTTTAATGGTATGTAAATGAGTGATATTAACAGTCAATACTCTGAGAGTTATTATACTGAGAGTCTAGGATCTGAAGATAGTTATGATACTAATAGTTTGTGTTCAAATGATAGTTATGAGAGTAGCTTTATTGATGACTCAGATAGTGAAATTGAAATTGATGAACTAGAGTATCTAAACTTTCTGGCTAATACATAGACGCTTTACTTTAAGTAAAGTTATATACATAAAACGTGTTGAAAAGCTCAAAGGTGCTATTTTCTGGCTTTCTGGGCCCTGTGCTATTTCTGGTCTTCATCAATGATCTCTCTGACTCTCTTGAAAATCCTCTCTATCTCTTTGCTGATGACTCTACTCTATGTCGCTCCATTCCTCATCCCTCAGATCAGCAGTCTGCAGCCTCCTCACTCTCTGCAGACCTGGACAAAATCACAGACTGGGCAAACAAATGGAACATGTCTTTCAATCCTGATAAATCTCACACTCTTACGATGTCTCTCCGAAAGGACCGACTGGACAACCCTCCCATCTACTTTCTCAACAATCCTCTCCAAGAAGTTCTGTCGCTCAAGCTTTTGGGTCTCACTATCTGCCATGATCTTTCTTGGGAAAACCACATTTCCAAGCTCGCCTCCAAAGCCAGTCGCCGACTGGGCATCCTCCGTCGTGCGAAGTCCTTCCTTGGCACACCTGAGCTCCTCACCACATACAAGGCTTTCATCCGCAGCTCAATGGAATACTGTTCCCCCCTCTGGGCTGGTGCTCCTGCCTCACACCTTGCTCGGCTTCACGCTGTTGAGGCCAAAGCTTTCAGAATCATTGGAATCTCCTGCGATGTAGTCAACTCCGAGGGCCTTTCACTCACTCACCGCAGGCAGGTTGGTGGTCTTTCTGTCTTCTACCGACTCCTCTCTGGCCTTGCTCCCCCAGAGAGGAGTTGGTTTGTCTTTTTTGTGATTATTGTTAGCTCTTTCACGAGCCTCGATCTTGTATACAAAAAAAAATAAAATAAAAAATAAAAAAAAATAAAAAAAAAAAAAATAAAATAAAATAAAAAAAAAAAAAAAATAAAATAAAAAAAATAAAAATAAAAATAAAAAAAAAAAATAAAAAAAAAAAAAAAAAAAAAAAAAATAAAAATAAAAAAAAAAAAGAAAAAAAAAAAAAAGGTGTTTTACTTTAAGTAAAGTTATATACATAAAACGAGTTGGAAAGCTCAAAGGTGTTTTACTTTAAGTAAAGTTATATGCATAAAACGAGTTGAAAAGCTCAAAGGTGTTTTACTTTAAGTAAAGTTATATACATAAAACGAGTTGAAAAGCTCAAAGGTGTTTTACTTTAAGTAAAGTTATATACATAAAACGAGTTGAAAAGCTCAAAGGTGTTTTACTTTAAGTAAAGTTATATACATAAAACGAGTTGAAAAGCTCAAAGGTGTTTTACTTTAAGTAAAGTTATATACATAAAACGAGTTGAAAAGCTCAAAGGTATTTTACTTTAAGTAAAGTTATATACATAAAACGAGTTGAAAAACTCAAAGGTGTTTTACTTTAAGTAAAGTTATATACATAAAACGAGTTGAAAAGCTCAAAGGTGTTTACTTTAAGCACAGTTTCATCTTTTAAAAAGCCTCTAAAAAAGGCACTTTGTTTTAAGTATAATTTTACTATATAAATAAATATGATCAAAGCAACGTATTGCGATGTTTGTGAACAAGAATATAAACAATACAAAAGACACCTTAAAACTAACAAACACACATTTAATCTACTTCACCTACTATCTCCTATTCAGAAGGAAACAAAACACTGTTCTGCATGTAATAAAAATATCCTCAAGAAAGGCTTCGAAATACATCTTAAAACAATTCTACATTTATCAAATTTTATCACAACTAAAAACTCTGATGGCGCATTCAAAGAACATATTAAAATAAGAGTCTTTAACTTCAAACCTCCTGAACCAGAGTCTATAGTTGATGCTGTAGAAAGAGTTAAACCTGTTGTTCAAACGTTGATTGAAAAAACACTAAAAGAAATGAAACCACTTAAATTTTATATGGGAGTAAAATTAGAAATGACAAAGGACGAAGGAGTTATAGATACACCATACATGAGAACTGAGCCACACTTTATATCTTCATATCAAGATTTTAAAACATCAGGAGTCTATGATGAACTTATTAAACAAGAGCAAGATGTGGATAATTCAATCGTAGGAAGTGGATTCAATATAGGAAAAATTATTTACATAGACATTCATATTCTTAAATCAGATCCTCTAAAAGCTTCTTCCTACATTGATTTACCCAGTGTTATCAAAAATAGAAAAGCAGTTATCAATATCAAAAATAAAGACAATAAATGTTTTCTCTGGTCTATTCTAGCACACTTACATCCTCCACATTTTCATGATGAAAGAGTATCTCATTATAAAAAATATGAGAATACATTAAATACGAAAGATCTAAAGTTTCCGATGGCTTTAAATGATATTCCTAAATTTGAAAAGATAAATAATTTATCAGTTAATGTTTATGGTCTAACAGAAACAAACAGCATTCAGGTTTTAAAGCTTTCTGACAATTGTAAACAAACTCATATTAATCTTCTATATTTTAATTCAGAGGAAAATTCACATTATACATACATTAAAGATATTGCTAAATTAATAAAACCACAAGTATGTAAAAGAACAAATAAAATATATATTTGTTTGCGTTGTCTTAACTTCTTCCATACACAAGAAAGATTAGATAAACATTCAAATTATTGTGGTGAACATAAATCAACGGTAATCAATATGCCTAAAGAAGGCTCAAATATCACATTCAAAGATGAAAAGAAAAAGATCAAACATCCATTTGTTATATATGCTGATTTTGAAAGTATTCTAGAAAAAATAGATACTGCTTCTCCAGATCCAAAAGATTCATACACAAATAAATATCAAAAACATACTCCTTGCGGTTTTTGTTATTATATCAAATCATCCGTTGGTGATAAATATAACAAGTTAGAGGAGTATAGAGGCTCAAATACCCCAGAGGAGTTTGTGAAACGACTAGAAAAAGACTGTGTCCGATTAACCAAGATAATGAGAGAAACTAATAAACCAATGTCTTTGACGAGTGAACAGAAAAGGGAATTTAGAAAAAACAATGTTTGTCATATTTGTGAGGAAAAAATTGGTGAAGGTCTAAAGGTTAGAGATCATTGTCATCTCACTGGTAAATATAGAGGTCCAGCTCATCAAAGTTGTAATATTAATTATCAACTCCCCTCTTTCATTCCTGTCTTTCTTCATAACAATGCTCATTATGATACGCATCTATTTATTAATGAACTTTCAAAGACATCTGGACACATTTCAGCAATTCCTAACACAGATCAGAAATACATTTCATTCACAAAAACAATTCACACATCTCCTATTACTCATATCAGATTTCTTGATACATTTAAATTCATGGCAAGTCCATTGGCTAACTTGGTTCAAAATCTAAAAGAGTTTCCATGTCTTTCAGAGTATTTTTCAGATAAAGATTTTCTAACACAAAAGGGAATTTACCCCTATGACTATATGGACTCATTTGAGAGATTCAATGAAACACAACTTCCTTTAAAAGAAAATTTCGATAACAAATTAAACAACAGTCATATATCTGATAAAGATTATGTACACGCACAAAATGTTTGGGAAAAATATAACATCAAGAATCTTGGTGAGTATCACGATTTGTATCTCAAAACTGATGTGCTTTTATTGGCCGATGTATTTGAAGCCTTTAGATCTGTTTGTCGCACTGGATATGGATTGGATCCTGCTCACTACTACACAGCACCTGGATTGGCTTGGAGCGCGATGTTGAAAATGACAAAACAAGATTTGGATTTGATAACCGATGTCGATATGCTTTTGATGATTGAAAAGGCAAAAAGAGGTGGAATTTCACAAGTATGCTCGAGCAGCTACTCAAAAGCAAATAACAAATATCTTCCAAATTATGATTCAACGAAAGAGAGTTCTTACTTGATGTACTATGACGCAAACAACTTGTATGGCTGGGCAATGTCTCAAGCTCTTCCTTATGGGAAACTAAGATGGGTAAAGGAAAAAGACTACACAAAGGTTTTACAAGATGTATGTATCTCTACACAAAAACAATTGGATGATTCAAAGGTTGGTTATTATTTTGAGGTTGATTTAAAATATCCTGAAGAACTTCATATCAAACATAAAGATCTTCCATTTGCTTGTGAGAAAGAAAGTCCAAAGAAAGAATGGTTGAGTGATTATCAACGATCGTTTGATATAGGTGAATCAACAGAAAAATTACTTACTACATTATATAACAAGAAAAATTATGTACTACACCAAAGAAATTTGCGACAATATTTATCAAAAGGTCTAAGAGTAGAGAAGATCCACAGGGTTCTAAAGTTCAATCAAAGTCATTGGTTAAAGGGGTACATTGATTTTAATACACAAAGAAGAACAGAGTCAAAAACAGATTTTGAGAAAGACTTTTATAAATTAATGAATAATGCGGTCTTTGGTAAGACCATGGAGAATGTGAGGAAAAGACAAAATATCAGACTAGCAACATCTTGGGAACAAGCATCAAAATTAATTAATAGACCGAGTTTTACTAGAGCTGAGGTCTTTACTGAGAACTTTTGTGCGATCCATTTGGTTAAAGAGAGTATTGAAATGGACAAACCTATTTACATTGGAACATCAATTCTTGACTTGTCAAAGTCATTAATGTATGATTACTTTTATATTAATCTAAAATCAAAGTATAAGGATAATGTGTCATTGTTGTATATGGATACTGATAGTTTTATTTTGAAAATTAATACTGATGATGTTTATTCAGATATGAAAAAGGACATTAATATCTATGATACAAGTAATTACAGTCCAGAGAGTGAGTTGTTCTCTTCTAAAAATAAAAAGGTGATTGGAAAGTTCAAGGATGAATTGGGAGGAAATGTTATGAGTGAATTTGTGGGATTGAGGTCGAAGGCTTATGCTTATAAATACATTGTGAATAACGTTGAAAAGACTGATAAGAAGTTAAAAGGTATAAAGAAAAATGTCATTAAAGAAACAATAAACTTTAAGGATTATTATAACTGTTTAACAACAAAGAAAGAAGAGTTTAGAAAGATTAATGGAATAAGAAGTTATAAACATCAATTATATTCAGAAGAGGTGAATAAGAAAGCATTGGGGGCTTTTGATGATAAGAGGTTTATTTTAGAAAATGGAATTGATCGTCTCCCTTATGGTTATATAAGTATATAAGATATATATATATATAAGTGATAAGTTAAAAAGGGGGGTTAGGGATTTTAACGGGCTACCGCCACCTTTTTTACTATTATATAAATGATAGAACCAAGTATCAACCAGACTAAAGAGTGGAGGTGTAATCAACCTTGGTATATAAATGGAAAACATAACGAATGTGAAAAATATCAGATTCAAGAGGTTGAGAGAATCACTGGTCAGAAGGTTCTCAAGACGGATAAACGTATTCATTTGTTAAGTGGGGTAATGGAGGGTGGGAAGAAAAATATATTAGAGTGGAGTGAGAACTTTAATGGTTATCAATCGGATAATAAATATTATAATTTTAAAATGGTATGTGGGAGAGGAGGAGGTCAAACAAGAACCCTCCGTGAAACATACCACTTTATACTTTCACAACAAAAGGTTAAGGAACCTGTATACTTTATAAATATACTTGATGGGGATGAGTTCTATAGGAGAATGGAACTCTTAAAAAAGTTAGAAAGAGATAATATATTTATAGACTCATTAGCAGAGTGGTCTAAGGAACTACATTAAGGGGGTAGTGGGGGGAATAGGGTAAAAATTACATGTAAGTGAGAAGGATCATAGGTTCATAAGGCTAGAAGGATTATAGATTCATAAGGCGAGAAGGATTATAGGTTCATAAGGCTAGAAGGATTATAGGTTCATAAGGCGAGAAGGATTATAGGTTCATAGAGGGAGAAATAGAGGTGTTTATGATTTTTTTTAAAACAGGGGGGTAAATGACATTAGATAGGGATTTCCCATGTTAAACGGAGGTGTCCCAGAAGCAACATTTATCACCTACTCTAACACAAGTGCGAAAAGTGGTTTTTCCACACTAATACAAGTGCAAAAGTGGTTTCCTGCACCAACACAAGTGCGAAAAGTGGTTTTTCAACACTAACACAAGTGCGAAAAGTGGTTTTTCCACACTAATACAAGTGAAAAAGTGGTTTCCTGCACCAACACAAGTGCGAAAAGTGGTTTTTCAACACTAACACAAGTGCGAAAAGTGTTTTTCTGCACCAACACAAGTGCGAAAAGTGTTTTTTCAACACTAACACAAGTGCAAAAGTGGTTTCCTGCACCAACACAAGTGCGAAAAGTGGTTTTTCAACACTAACACAAGTGCGAAAAGTGGTTTTTCAACACTAACACAAGTGCGAAAAGTGGTTTTTCAACACTAACACAAGTGAAAAAGTGGTTTCCTGCACCAACACAAGTGCGAAAAGTGGTTTTTCAACACTAACACAAGTGCGAAAAGTGGTTTTTCAACACTAACACAAGTGCGAAAAGTGGTTTTTCAACACTATCACAAGTGCAGAAAGTATTTTTTCCACACTAATACAAGTGCAAAAGTGGTTTCCTGCACCAACACAAGTGCGAAAAGTGGTTTTTCAACACTAACACAAGTGCGAAAAGTGGTTTTTCAACACTAACACAAGTGCGAAAAGTGGTTTTTCAACACTAACACAAGTCCGAAAAGTGGTTTTTCAACACTATCACAAGTGCAAAAAGTATTTTTTCCACACTAATACAAGTGCAAAAGTGGTTTCCTGCACCAACACAAGTGCGAAAAGTGGTTTTTCAACACTATCACAAGTGCAAAAAGTATTTTTTCCACACTAATACAAGTGCAAATGTGGTTTCCTGCACCAACACAAGTGCGAAAAGTGGTTTTTCAACACTAACACAAGTGCGAAAAGTGGTTTTTCAACACTAACACAAGTGCGAAAAGTGGTTTTTCCACACTAATACAAGTGCAAAAGTGGTTTCCTGCACCAACACAAGTGCGAAAAGTGGTTTTTCAACACTAACACAAGTGCGAAAAGTGGTTTTTCAACACTATCACAAGTGCAAAAAGTGGTTTTTCAACACTAACACAAGTTCGAAAAGTGGTTTTCCACACTAATACAAGTGCAAAAGTGGTTTCCTGCATCAACACAAGTGCGAAAAGTGGTTTTTCAACACTAACACAAGTGCGAAAAGTGGGTTTTCAACACTATCACAAGTGCAAAAAGTGGTTTTTCAACACTAACACAAGTGCGAAAAGTGGTTTTTCAACACTAACACAAGTGCGAAAAGTGGTTTTTCAACACTATCACAAGTGCAAAAAGTGTTTTTTCCACACTAATACAAGTGCAAAAGTGGTTTCCTGCACCAACACAAGTGCGAAAAGTGGTTTTTCAACACTAACACAAGTGCGAAAAGTGGTTTTTCAACACTAACACAAGTGCGAAAAGTGGTTTTTCAACACTAACACAAGTGCAAAAGTGGTTTCCTGCACCAACACAAGTGCGAAAAGTGGTTTTTCAACACTAACACAAGTGCGAAAAGTGGTTTTTCAACACTAACACAAGTGCGAAAAGTGGTTTTTCAACACTATCAAAAGTGCAAAAAGTATTTTTTCCACACTAATACAAGTGCAAAAGTGGTTTCCTGCACCAACACAAGTGCGAAAAGTGGTTTTTCAACACTAACACATGTGCGAAAAGTGGTTTTTCAACACTATCACAAGTGCAAAAAGTGGTTTTTCAACACTATTACAAGTGCAAAAAGTGTTTTTTCCACACTAATACAAGTGCAAAAGTGGTTTCCTGCACCAACACAAGTGCAAAAAGTGGTTTTTCAACACTAACACAAGTGCAAAAAGTGGTTTTTCAACACTAACACAAGTGCGAAAAGTGGTTTTTCCACACTAATACAAGTGAAAAAGTGGTTTCCTGCACCAACACAAGTGCGAAAAGTGGTTTTTCAACACTAACACAAGTGTGAAAAGTGGTTTTTCAACACCAACACAAGTGCGAAAAGTGGTTTTTCAACACTAACACAAGTGCGAAAAGTGGTTTTTCCACACTAATACAAGTGCAAAAGTGGTTTCCTGCACCAACACAAGTGCGAAAAGTGGTTTTTCAACACTAACACATGTGCGAAAAGTGGTTTTTCAACACTATTACAAGTGCAAAAAGTGTTTTTTCCACACTAATACAAGTGCAAAAGTGGTTTCCTGCACCAACACAAGTGCAAAGTGGTGGTTTTTCAACACTAACACAAGTGCGAAAAGTGGTTTTTCAACACTAACACAAGTGCGAAAAGTGGTTTTTCCACACTAATACAAGTGAAAAAGTGGTTTCTTGCACCAACACAAGTGCGAAAAGTGGTTTTTCAACACTAACACAAGTGTGAAAAGTGGTTTTTCAACACCAACACAAGTGCGAAAAGTGGTTTTTCAACACTAACACAAGTGCGAAAAGTGGTTTTTCCACACTAATACAAGTGCAAAAGTGGTTTCCTGCACCAACACAAGTGCGAAAAGTGGTTTTTCAACACTAACACAAGTGCGAAAAGTGGTTTTTCAACACTATCACAAGTGCAAAAAGTGGTTTTTCAACACTAACACAAGTGCGAAAAGTGGTTTTTCAACACTAACACAAGTGCGAAAAGTGGTTTTTCAACACTATCACAAGTGCAAAAAGTGTTTTTTCCACACTAATACAAGTGCAAAAGTGGTTTCCTGCACCAACACAAGTGCGAAAAGTGGTTTTTCAACACTAACACAAGTGCGAAAGGTGGTTTTTCAACACGAACACAAGTGCGAAAAGTAGTTTTTCAACACTATCACAAGTGCAAAAAGTGTTTTTTCCACACTAATACAAGTGCAAAAGTGGTTTCCTGCACCAACACAAGTGCGAAAAGTGGTTTTTCAACACTAACACAAGTGCGAAAAGTGGTTTTTCAACACTATCACAAGTGCAAAAAGTGGTTTTTCAACACTAACACAAGTGCTAAAAGTGGCTTTTCAACACTATCACAAGGGCGAAAAGTGGTTTTTCAACACTAACACAAGTGCGAAAAGTGGTTTTTCAACACTATCATAAGAGCGAAAAGTGGTTTTTCAACACTAACACAAGTGCAAAAGTGGTTTCCTGCACCAACACAAGTGCGAAAAGTGGTTTTTCAACACTAACACAAGTGCAAAAAGTGGTTTTTCAATACTAACACAAGTGCGAAAAGTGGTTTTTCCACACTAATACAAGTGAAAAAGTGGTTTCCTGCACCAACACAAGTGCGAAAAGTGGTTTTTCAACACTAACACATGTGCGAAAAGTGGTTTTTCAACACTATTACAAGTGCAAAAAGTGTTTTTTCCACACTAATACAAGTGCAAAAGTGGTTTCCTGCACCAACACAAGTGCAAAGAGGTGGTTTTTCAACACTAACACAAGTGCGAAAAGTGGTTTTTCAACACTAACACAAGTGCGAAAAGTGGTTTTTCCACACTAATACAAGTGAAAAAGTGGTTTCCTGCACCAACACAAGTGCGAAAAGTGGTTTTTCAACACTAACACAAGTGTGAAAAGTGGTTTTTCAACACCAACACAAGTGCGAAAAGTGGTTTTTCAACACTAACACAAGTGCGAAAAGTGGTTTTTCCACACTAATACAAGTGCAAAAGTGGTTTCCTGCACCAACACAAGTGCGAAAAGTGGTTTTTCAACACTAACACAAGTGCGAAAAGTGGTTTTTCAACACTATCACAAGTGCAAAAAGTGGTTTTTCAACACTAACACAAGTGCGAAAAGTGGTTTTTCAACACTAACACAAGTGCGAAAAGTGGTTTTTCAACACTATCACAAGTGCAAAAAGTGTTTTTTCCACACTAATACAAGTGCAAAAGTGGTTTCCTGCACCAACACAAGTGCGAAAAGTGGTTTTTCAACACTAACACAAGTGCGAAAGGTGGTTTTTCAACACGAACACAAGTGCGAAAAGTAGTTTTTCAACACTATCACAAGTGCAAAAAGTGTTTTTTCCACACTAATACAAGTGCAAAAGTGGTTTCCTGCACCAACACAAGTGCGAAAAGTGGTTTTTCAACACTAACACAAGTGCGAAAAGTGGTTTTTCAACACTAACACAAGTGCGAAAAGTGGTTTTTCAACACTATCAAAAGTGCAAAAAGTATTTTTTCCACACTAATACAAGTGCAAAAGTGGTTTCCTGCACCAACACAAGTGCGAAAAGTGGTTTTTCAACACTAACACATGTGCGAAAAGTGGTTTTTCAACACTATCACAAGTGCAAAAAGTGGTTTTTCAACACTATTACAAGTGCAAAAAGTGTTTTTTCCACACTAATACAAGTGCAAAAGTGGTTTCCTGCACCAACACAAGTGCAAAAAGTGGTTTTTCAACACTAACACAAGTGCAAAAAGTGGTTTTTCAACACTAACACAAGTGCGAAAAGTGGTTTTTCCACACTAATACAAGTGAAAAAGTGGTTTCCTGCACCAACACAAGTGCGAAAAGTGGTTTTTCAACACTAACACAAGTGTGAAAAGTGGTTTTTCAACACCAACACAAGTGCGAAAAGTGGTTTTTCAACACTAACACAAGTGCGAAAAGTGGTTTTTCCACACTAATACAAGTGCAAAAGTGGTTTCCTGCACCAACACAAGTGCGAAAAGTGGTTTTTCAACACTAACACATGTGCGAAAAGTGGTTTTTCAACACTATTACAAGTGCAAAAAGTGTTTTTTCCACACTAATACAAGTGCAAAAGTGGTTTCCTGCACCAACACAAGTGCAAAGTGGTGGTTTTTCAACACTAACACAAGTGCGAAAAGTGGTTTTTCAACACTAACACAAGTGCGAAAAGTGGTTTTTCCACACTAATACAAGTGAAAAAGTGGTTTCTTGCACCAACACAAGTGCGAAAAGTGGTTTTTCAACACTAACACAAGTGTGAAAAGTGGTTTTTCAACACCAACACAAGTGCGAAAAGTGGTTTTTCAACACTAACACAAGTGCGAAAAGTGGTTTTTCCACACTAATACAAGTGCAAAAGTGGTTTCCTGCACCAACACAAGTGCGAAAAGTGGTTTTTCAACACTAACACAAGTGCGAAAAGTGGTTTTTCAACACTATCACAAGTGCAAAAAGTGGTTTTTCAACACTAACACAAGTGCGAAAAGTGGTTTTTCAACACTAACACAAGTGCGAAAAGTGGTTTTTCAACACTATCACAAGTGCAAAAAGTGTTTTTTCCACACTAATACAAGTGCAAAAGTGGTTTCCTGCACCAACACAAGTGCGAAAAGTGGTTTTTCAACACTAACACAAGTGCGAAAGGTGGTTTTTCAACACGAACACAAGTGCGAAAAGTAGTTTTTCAACACTATCACAAGTGCAAAAAGTGTTTTTTCCACACTAATACAAGTGCAAAAGTGGTTTCCTGCACCAACACAAGTGCGAAAAGTGGTTTTTCAACACTAACACAAGTGCGAAAAGTGGTTTTTCAACACTATCACAAGTGCAAAAAGTGGTTTTTCAACACTAACACAAGTGCTAAAAGTGGCTTTTCAACACTATCACAAGGGCGAAAAGTGGTTTTTCAACACTAACACAAGTGCGAAAAGTGGTTTTTCAACACTATCATAAGAGCGAAAAGTGGTTTTTCAACACTAACACAAGTGCAAAAGTGGTTTCCTGCACCAACACAAGTGCGAAAAGTGGTTTTTCAACACTAACACAAGTGCAAAAAGTGGTTTTTCAATACTAACACAAGTGCGAAAAGTGGTTTTTCCACACTAATACAAGTGAAAAAGTGGTTTCCTGCACCAACACAAGTGCGAAAAGTGGTTTTTCAACACTAACACATGTGCGAAAAGTGGTTTTTCAACACTATTACAAGTGCAAAAAGTGTTTTTTCCACACTAATACAAGTGCAAAAGTGGTTTCCTGCACCAACACAAGTGCAAAGAGGTGGTTTTTCAACACTAACACAAGTGCGAAAAGTGGTTTTTCAACACTAACACAAGTGCGAAAAGTGGTTTTTCCACACTAATACAAGTGAAAAAGTGGTTTCCTGCACCAACACAAGTGCGAAAAGTGGTTTTTCAACACTAACACAAGTGTGAAAAGTGGTTTTTCAACACCAACACAAGTGCGAAAAGTGGTTTTTCAACACTAACACAAGTGCGAAAAGTGGTTTTTCCACACTAATACAAGTGCAAAAGTGGTTTCCTGCACCAACACAAGTGCGAAAAGTGGTTTTTCAACACTAACACAAGTGCGAAAAGTGGTTTTTCAACACTATCACAAGTGCAAAAAGTGGTTTTTCAACACTAACACAAGTGCGAAAAGTGGTTTTTCAACACTAACACAAGTGCGAAAAGTGGTTTTTCAACACTATCACAAGTGCAAAAAGTGTTTTTTCCACACTAATACAAGTGCAAAAGTGGTTTCCTGCACCAACACAAGTGCGAAAAGTGGTTTTTCAACACTAACACAAGTGCGAAAGGTGGTTTTTCAACACGAACACAAGTGCGAAAAGTAGTTTTTCAACACTATCACAAGTGCAAAAAGTGTTTTTTCCACACTAATACAAGTGCAAAAGTGGTTTCCTGCACCAACACAAGTGCGAAAGTGGTTTTTCAACACTAACACAAGTGCGAAAAGTGGTTTTTCAACACTATCACAAGTGAAAAAAGTGTTTTTTTTCACACTAATACAAGTGCAAAAGTGGTTTCCTGCACCAACACAAGTGCGAAAAGTGGTTTTTCAACACTAACACAAGTGCAAAAAGTGGTTTTTCAACACTATCACAAGTGCAAAAAGTGGCTTTTCAACACTATCACAAGGGCGAAAAGTGGTTTTTCAACAATAACACAAGTGCGAAAAGTGGTTTTTCAACACTATCATAAGAGCGAAAAGTGGTTTTTCAACACTAACACAAGTGCAAAAGTGGTTTCCTGCACCAACACAAGTGCGAAAAGTGGTTTTTCAACACTAACACAAGTGCGAAAAGTGGTTTTTCAACACTATCACAAGTGCAAAAAGTGTTTTTTCCACACTAATACAAGTGCAAAAGTGGTTTCCTGCACCAACACAAGTGCAAAAAGTGGTTTTTACACACTAACACAAGTGCGAAAAGTGGCTTTCTGCACCAACACAAGTGCGAAAAGTGTTTTTTCAACACTAACATAAGTGCGAAAAGTGGTTTTTCAACACTAACACAAGTGCAAAAGTGGTTTCCTGCACCAACACAAGTGCGAAAAGTGGTTTTTCAACACTAACACAAGTGCGAAAAGTGGTTTTTCAACACTAACATAAGTGCGAAAAGTGGTTTTTCCACACTAATACAAGTGAAAAAGTGGTTTCCTGCACCAACACAAGTGCGAAAAGTGGTTTTTCAACACTAACACAAGTGCGAAAAGTGTTTTTCTGCACCAACACAAGTGCGAAAAGTGTTTTTTCAACACTAACACAAGTGCAAAAGTGGTTTCCTGCACCAACACAAGTGCAAAAAGTGGTTTTTCAACACTAACACAAGTGCGAAAAGTGGTTTTTCAACACTAACACAAGTGCGAAAAGTGGTTTTTCAACACTAACACAAGTGAAAAAGTGGTTTCCTGCACCAACACAAGTGCGAAAAGTGGTTTTTCAACACTAACACAAGTGCGAAAAGTGGTTTTTCAACACTAACACAAGTGCGAAAAGTGGTTTTTCAACACTATCACAAGTGCAGAAAGTATTTTTTCCACACTAATACAAGTGCAAAAGTGGTTTCCTGCACCAACACAAGTGCGAAAAGTGGTTTTTCAACACTAACACAAGTGCGAAAAGTGGTTTTTCAACACTAACACAAGTGCGAAAAGTGGTTTTTCAACACTAACACAAGTCCGAAAAGTGGTTTTTCAACACTATCACAAGTGCAAAAAGTATTTTTTCCACACTAATACAAGTGCAAAAGTGGTTTCCTGCACCAACACAAGTGCGAAAAGTGGTTTTTCAACACTATCACAAGTGCAAAAAGTATTTTTTCCACACTAATACAAGTGCAAATGTGGTTTCCTGCACCAACACAAGTGCGAAAAGTGGTTTTTCAACACTAACACAAGTGCGAAAAGTGGTTTTTCAACACTAACACAAGTGCGAAAAGTGGTTTTTCCACACTAATACAAGTGCAAAAGTGGTTTCCTGCACCAACACAAGTGCGAAAAGTGGTTTTTCAACACTAACACAAGTGCGAAAAGTGGTTTTTCAACACTATCACAAGTGCAAAAAGTGGTTTTTCAACACTAACACAAGTTCGAAAAGTGGTTTTCCACACTAATACAAGTGCAAAAGTGGTTTCCTGCATCAACACAAGTGCGAAAAGTGGTTTTTCAACACTAACACAAGTGCGAAAAGTGGGTTTTCAACACTATCACAAGTGCAAAAAGTGGTTTTTCAACACTAACACAAGTGCGAAAAGTGGTTTTTCAACACTAACACAAGTGCGAAAAGTGGTTTTTCAACACTATCACAAGTGCAAAAAGTGTTTTTTCCACACTAATACAAGTGCAAAAGTGGTTTCCTGCACCAACACAAGTGCGAAAAGTGGTTTTTCAACACTAACACAAGTGCGAAAAGTGGTTTTTCAACACTAACACAAGTGCGAAAAGTGGTTTTTCAACACTAACACAAGTGCAAAAGTGGTTTCCTGCACCAACACAAGTGCGAAAAGTGGTTTTTCAACACTAACACAAGTGCGAAAAGTGGTTTTTCAACACTAACACAAGTGCGAAAAGTGGTTTTTCAACACTATCAAAAGTGCAAAAAGTATTTTTTCCACACTAATACAAGTGCAAAAGTGGTTTCCTGCACCAACACAAGTGCGAAAAGTGGTTTTTCAACACTAACACATGTGCGAAAAGTGGTTTTTCAACACTATCACAAGTGCAAAAAGTGGTTTTTCAACACTATTACAAGTGCAAAAAGTGTTTTTTCCACACTAATACAAGTGCAAAAGTGGTTTCCTGCACCAACACAAGTGCAAAAAGTGGTTTTTCAACACTAACACAAGTGCAAAAAGTGGTTTTTCAACACTAACACAAGTGCGAAAAGTGGTTTTTCCACACTAATACAAGTGAAAAAGTGGTTTCCTGCACCAACACAAGTGCGAAAAGTGGTTTTTCAACACTAACACAAGTGTGAAAAGTGGTTTTTCAACACCAACACAAGTGCGAAAAGTGGTTTTTCAACACTAACACAAGTGCGAAAAGTGGTTTTTCCACACTAATACAAGTGCAAAAGTGGTTTCCTGCACCAACACAAGTGCGAAAAGTGGTTTTTCAACACTAACACATGTGCGAAAAGTGGTTTTTCAACACTATTACAAGTGCAAAAAGTGTTTTTTCCACACTAATACAAGTGCAAAAGTGGTTTCCTGCACCAACACAAGTGCAAAGTGGTGGTTTTTCAACACTAACACAAGTGCGAAAAGTGGTTTTTCAACACTAACACAAGTGCGAAAAGTGGTTTTTCCACACTAATACAAGTGAAAAAGTGGTTTCCTGCACCAACACAAGTGCGAAAAGTGGTTTTTCAACACTAACACAAGTGCGAAAAGTGTTTTTCTGCACCAACACAAGTGCGAAAAGTGTTTTTTCAACACTAACACAAGTGCAAAAGTGGTTTCCTGCACCAACACAAGTGCAAAAAGTGGTTTTTCAACACTAACACAAGTGCGAAAAGTGGTTTTTCAACACTAACACAAGTGCGAAAAGTGGTTTTTCAACACTAACACAAGTGAAAAAGTGGTTTCCTGCACCAACACAAGTGCGAAAAGTGGTTTTTCAACACTAACACAAGTGCGAAAAGTGGTTTTTCAACACTAACACAAGTGCGAAAAGTGGTTTTTCAACACTATCACAAGTGCAGAAAGTATTTTTTCCACACTAATACAAGTGCAAAAGTGGTTTCCTGCACCAACACAAGTGCGAAAAGTGGTTTTTCAACACTAACACAAGTGCGAAAAGTGGTTTTTCAACACTAACACAAGTGCGAAAAGTGGTTTTTCAACACTAACACAAGTCCGAAAAGTGGTTTTTCAACACTATCACAAGTGCAAAAAGTATTTTTTCCACACTAATACAAGTGCAAAAGTGGTTTCCTGCACCAACACAAGTGCGAAAAGTGGTTTTTCAACACTATCACAAGTGCAAAAAGTATTTTTTCCACACTAATACAAGTGCAAATGTGGTTTCCTGCACCAACACAAGTGCGAAAAGTGGTTTTTCAACACTAACACAAGTGCGAAAAGTGGTTTTTCAACACTAACACAAGTGCGAAAAGTGGTTTTTCCACACTAATACAAGTGCAAAAGTGGTTTCCTGCACCAACACAAGTGCGAAAAGTGGTTTTTCAACACTAACACAAGTGCGAAAAGTGGTTTTTCAACACTATCACAAGTGCAAAAAGTGGTTTTTCAACACTAACACAAGTTCGAAAAGTGGTTTTCCACACTAATACAAGTGCAAAAGTGGTTTCCTGCATCAACACAAGTGCGAAAAGTGGTTTTTCAACACTAACACAAGTGCGAAAAGTGGGTTTTCAACACTATCACAAGTGCAAAAAGTGGTTTTTCAACACTAACACAAGTGCGAAAAGTGGTTTTTCAACACTAACACAAGTGCGAAAAGTGGTTTTTCAACACTATCACAAGTGCAAAAAGTGTTTTTTCCACACTAATACAAGTGCAAAAGTGGTTTCCTGCACCAACACAAGTGCGAAAAGTGGTTTTTCAACACTAACACAAGTGCGAAAAGTGGTTTTTCAACACTAACACAAGTGCGAAAAGTGGTTTTTCAACACTAACACAAGTGCAAAAGTGGTTTCCTGCACCAACACAAGTGCGAAAAGTGGTTTTTCAACACTAACACAAGTGCGAAAAGTGGTTTTTCAACACTAACACAAGTGCGAAAAGTGGTTTTTCAACACTATCAAAAGTGCAAAAAGTATTTTTTCCACACTAATACAAGTGCAAAAGTGGTTTCCTGCACCAACACAAGTGCGAAAAGTGGTTTTTCAACACTAACACATGTGCGAAAAGTGGTTTTTCAACACTATCACAAGTGCAAAAAGTGGTTTTTCAACACTATTACAAGTGCAAAAAGTGTTTTTTCCACACTAATACAAGTGCAAAAGTGGTTTCCTGCACCAACACAAGTGCAAAAAGTGGTTTTTCAACACTAACACAAGTGCAAAAAGTGGTTTTTCAACACTAACACAAGTGCGAAAAGTGGTTTTTCCACACTAATACAAGTGAAAAAGTGGTTTCCTGCACCAACACAAGTGCGAAAAGTGGTTTTTCAACACTAACACAAGTGTGAAAAGTGGTTTTTCAACACCAACACAAGTGCGAAAAGTGGTTTTTCAACACTAACACAAGTGCGAAAAGTGGTTTTTCCACACTAATACAAGTGCAAAAGTGGTTTCCTGCACCAACACAAGTGCGAAAAGTGGTTTTTCAACACTAACACATGTGCGAAAAGTGGTTTTTCAACACTATTACAAGTGCAAAAAGTGTTTTTTCCACACTAATACAAGTGCAAAAGTGGTTTCCTGCACCAACACAAGTGCAAAGTGGTGGTTTTTCAACACTAACACAAGTGCGAAAAGTGGTTTTTCAACACTAACACAAGTGCGAAAAGTGGTTTTTCCACACTAATACAAGTGAAAAAGTGGTTTCCTGCACCAACACAAGTGCGAAAAGTGGTTTTTCAACACTAACACAAGTGTGAAAAGTGGTTTTTCAACACCAACACAAGTGCGAAAAGTGGTTTTTCAACACTAACACAAGTGCGAAAAGTGGTTTTTCCACACTAATACAAGTGCAAAAGTGGTTTCCTGCACCAACACAAGTGCGAAAAGTGGTTTTTCAACACTAACACAAGTGCGAAAAGTGGTTTTTCAACACTATCACAAGTGCAAAAAGTGGTTTTTCAACACTAACACAAGTGCGAAAAGTGGTTTTTCAACACTAACACAAGTGCGAAAAGTGGTTTTTCAACACTATCACAAGTGCAAAAAGTGTTTTTTCCACACTAATACAAGTGCAAAAGTGGTTTCCTGCACCAACACAAGTGCGAAAAGTGGTTTTTCAACACTAACACAAGTGCGAAAGGTGGTTTTTCAACACGAACACAAGTGCGAAAAGTAGTTTTTCAACACTATCACAAGTGCAAAAAGTGTTTTTTCCACACTAATACAAGTGCAAAAGTGGTTTCCTGCACCAACACAAGTGCGAAAAGTGGTTTTTCAACACTAACACAAGTGCGAAAAGTGGTTTTTCAACACTATCACAAGTGCAAAAAGTGGTTTTTCAACACTAACACAAGTGCTAAAAGTGGCTTTTCAACACTATCACAAGGGCGAAAAGTGGTTTTTCAACACTAACACAAGTGCGAAAAGTGGTTTTTCAACACTATCATAAGAGCGAAAAGTGGTTTTTCAACACTAACACAAGTGCAAAAGTGGTTTCCTGCACCAACACAAGTGCGAAAAGTGGTTTTTCAACACTAACACAAGTGCAAAAAGTGGTTTTTCAATACTAACACAAGTGCGAAAAGTGGTTTTTCCACACTAATACAAGTGAAAAAGTGGTTTCCTGCACCAACACAAGTGCGAAAAGTGGTTTTTCAACACTAACACAAGTGCGAAAAGTGGTTTTTCAACACTATCACAAGTGCAAAAAGTGTTTTTTCCACACTAATACAAGTGCAAAAGTGGTTTCCTGCACCAACACAAGTGCGAAAAGTGGTTTTTAAACACTAACACAAGTGCGAAAAGTGGCTTTCTGCACCAACACAAGTGCGAAAAGTGTTTTTTCAACACTAACACAAGTGCAAAAGTGGTTTCCTGCACCAACACAAGTGCGAAAAGTGGTTTTTCAACACTAACACAAGTGCGAAAAGTGGTTTTTCAACACTAACACAAGTGCGAAAAGTGGTTTTTCAACACTAACACAAGTGCAAAAGTGGTTTCCTGCACCAACACAAGTGCGAAAAGTGGTTTTTCAACACTAACACAAGTGCGAAAAGTAGTTTTTCAACACCAACACAAGTGCGAAAAGTGGTTTTTCAACACTATCACAAGTGCGAAAAGTGGTTTTTCAACACTAACACAAGTGCGAAAAGTGGTTTTTCAACACTATCACAAGTGCAAAAAGTATTTTTTCCACACTAATACAAGTGCAAAAGTGGTTTCCTGCACCAACACAAGTGCGAAAAGTGGTTTTTCAACACTATCACAAGTGCAAAAAGTATTTTTTCCACACTAATACAAGTGCAAATGTGGTTTCCTGCACCAACACAAGTGCGAAAAGTGGTTTTTCAACACTAACACATGTGCAAAAAGTGGTTTTCAACACTAACACAAGTGCGAAAAGTGGTTTTTCCACACTAATACAAGTGCAAAAGTGGTTTCCTGCACCAACACAAGTGCGAAAAGTGGTTTTTCAACACTAACACAAGTGCGAAAAGTGGTTTTTCAACACTATCACAAGTGCAAAAAGTGTTTTTTTCACACTAATACAAGTGCAAAAGTGGTTTCCTGCACCAACACAAGTGCGAAAAGTGGTTTTTCAACACTAACACAAGTGCGAAAAGTGGTTTTTCAACACTATCACAAGTGCAAAAAGTGGTTTTTCAACACTAACACAAGTGCGAAAAGTGGCTTTTCAACACTATCACAAGGGCGAAAAGTGGTTTTTCAACACTAACACAAGTGCGAAAAGTGGTTTTTCAACACTAACATAAGAGCGAAAAGTGGTTTTTCAACACTAACACAAGTGCAAAAGTGGTTTCCTGCACCAACACAAGTGCGAAAAGTAGTTTTTCAACACTAACACAAGTGCAAAAAGTGGTTTTTCAACACTAACACAAGTGCGAAAAGTGGTTTTTCCACACTAATTCAAGTGAAAAAGTGGTTTCCTGCACCAACACAAGTGCGAAAAGTGGTTTTTCAACACTAACACAAGTGCGAAAAGTGGTTTTTCAACACTATCACAAGTGCAAAAAGTGTTTTTTCCACACTAATACAAGTGCAAAAGTGGTTTCCTGCACCAACACAAGTGCGAAAAGTGGTTTTTAAACACTAACATAAGTGCGAAAAGTGGTTTTCTGCACCAACACAAGTGCGAAAAGTGTTTTTTCAACACTAACACAAGTGCAAAAGTGGTTTCCTGCACCAACACAAGTGCGAAAAGTGGTTTTTCAACACTAACACAAGTGCGAAAAGTGGTTTTTCAACACTAACACAAGTGCGAAAAGTGGTTTTTCAACACTAACACAAGTGCAAAAGTGGTTTCCTGCACCAACACAAGTGCGAAAAGTGGTTTTTCAACACTAACACAAGTGCGAAAAGTGGTTTTTCAACACTAACACAAGTGCGAAAAGTGGTTTTTCAACACTATCACAAGTGCAGAAAGTATTTTTTCCACACTAATACAAGTGCAAAAGTGGTTTCCTGCACCAACACAAGTGCGAAAAGTGGTTTTTCAACACTAACACAAGTGCGAAAAGTGGTTTTTCAACACTAACACAAGTGCGAAAAGTGGTTTTTCAACACAAACACAAGTGCGAAAAGTGGTTTTTCAACACTATCACAAGTGCAAAAAGTATTTTTTCCACACTAATACAAGTGCAAAAGTGGTTTCCTGCACCAACACAAGTGCGAAAAGTGGTTTTTCAACACTATCACAAGTGCAAAAAGTGGTTTTTCGACACTAACACAAGTGCGAAAAGTGTTTTTTCCACACTAATACAAGTGCAAAAGTGGTTTCCTGCACCAACACAAGTGCGAAAAGTGGTTTTTCAACACTAACACATGTGCGAAAAGTGGTTTTTCAACACTATTACAAGTGCAAAAAGTGTTTTTTCCACACTAATACAAGTGCAAAAGTGGTTTCCTGCACCAACACAAGTGCAAAGAGGTGGTTGTTCAACACTAACACAAGTGCGAAAAGTGGTTTTTCAACACTAACACAAGTGCGAAAAGTGGTTTTTCCACACTAATACAAGTGAAAAAGTGGTTTCCTGCACCAACACAAGTGCGAAAAGTGGTTTTTCAACACTAACACAAGTGTGAAAAGTGGTTTTTCAACACCAACACAAGTGCGAAAAGTGGTTTTTCAACACTAACACAAGTGCGAAAAGTGGTTTTTCCACACTAATACAAGTGCAAAAGTGGTTTCCTGCACCAACACAAGTGCGAAAAGTGGTTTTTCAACACTAACACAAGTGCGAAAAGTGGTTTTTCAACACTATCACAAGTGCAAAAAGTGGTTTTTCAACACTAACACAAGTGCGAAAAGTGGTTTTTCAACACTAACACAAGTGCGAAAAGTGGTTTTTCAACACTATCACAAGTGCAAAAAGTGTTTTTTCCACACTAATACAAGTGCAAAAGTGGTTTCCTGCACCAACACAAGTGCGAAAAGTGGTTTTTCAACACTAACACAAGTGCGAAAAGTGGTTTTTCAACACTATCACAAGTGCAAAAAGTGGTTTTTCAACACTAACACAAGTGCGAAAAGTGGTTTTTCAACACTAACACAAGTGCGAAAAGTGGTTTTTCAACACTATCACAAGTGCAAAAAGTGTTTTTTCCACACTAATACAAGTGCAAAAGTGGTTTCCTGCACCAACACAAGTGCGAAAAGTGGTTTTTCAACACTAACACAAGTGCGAAAGGTGGTTTTTCAACACGAACACAAGTGCGAAAAGTAGTTTTTCAACACTATCACAAGTGCAAAAAGTGTTTTTTCCACACTAATACAAGTGCAAAAGTGGTTTCCTGCACCAACACAAGTGCGAAAAGTGGTTTTTCAACACTAACACAAGTGCGAAAAGTGGTTTTTCAACACTATCACAAGTGCAAAAAGTGGTTTTTCAACACTAACACAAGTGCTAAAAGTGGCTTTTCAACACTATCACAAGGGCGAAAAGTGGTTTTTCAACACTAACACAAGTGCGAAAAGTGGTTTTTCAACACTATCATAAGAGCGAAAAGTGGTTTTTCAACACTAACACAAGTGCAAAAGTGGTTTCCTGCACCAACACAAGTGCGAAAAGTGTTTTTTCAACACTAACACAAGTGCAAAAAGTGGTTTTTCAATACTAACACAAGTGCGAAAAGTGGTTTTTCCACACTAATACAAGTGAAAAAGTGGTTTCCTGCACCAACACAAGTGCGAAAAGTGGTTTTTCAACACTAACACAAGTGCGAAAAGTGGTTTTTCAACACTATCACAAGTGCAAAAAGTGTTTTTTCCACACTAATACAAGTGCAAAAGTGGTTTCCTGCACCAACACAAGTGCGAAAAGTGGTTTTTAAACACTAACACAAGTGCGAAAAGTGGCTTTCTGCACCAACACAAGTGCGAAAAGTGTTTTTTCAACACTAACACAAGTGCAAAAGTGGTTTCCTGCACCAACACAAGTGCGAAAAGTGGTTTTTCAACACTAACACAAGTGCGAAAAGTGGTTTTTCAACACTAACACAAGTGCGAAAAGTGGTTTTTCAACACTAACACAAGTGCAAAAGTGGTTTCCTGCACCAACACAAGTGCGAAAAGTGGTTTTTCAACACTAACACAAGTGCGAAAAGTAGTTTTTCAACACCAACACAAGTGCGAAAAGTGGTTTTTCAACACTATCACAAGTGCAAAAAGTGGTTTTTCAACACTAACACAAGTGCGAAAAGTGGTTTTTCAACACTATCACAAGTGCAAAAAGTATTTTTTCCACACTAATACAAGTGCAAAAGTGGTTTCCTGCACCAACACAAGTGCGAAAAGTGGTTTTTCAACACTATCACAAGTGCAAAAAGTATTTTTTCCACACTAATACAAGTGCAAATGTGGTTTCCTGCACCAACACAAGTGCGAAAAGTGGTTTTTCAACACTAACACATGTGCAAAAAGTGGTTTTCAACACTAACACAAGTGCGAAAAGTGGTTTTTCCACACTAATACAAGTGCAAAAGTGGTTTCCTGCACCAACACAAGTGCGAAAAGTGGTTTTTCAACACTAACACAAGTGCGAAAAGTGGTTTTTCAACACTATCACAAGTGCAAAAAGTGTTTTTTTCACACTAATACAAGTGCAAAAGTGGTTTCCTGCACCAACACAAGTGCGAAAAGTGGTTTTTCAACACTAACACAAGTGCGAAAAGTGGTTTTTCAACACTATCACAAGTGCAAAAAGTGGTTTTTCAACACTAACACAAGTGCGAAAAGTGGCTTTTCAACACTATCACAAGGGCGAAAAGTGGTTTTTCAACACTAACACAAGTGCGAAAAGTGGTTTTTCAACACTAACATAAGAGCGAAAAGTGGTTTTTCAACACTAACACAAGTGCAAAAGTGGTTTCCTGCACCAACACAAGTGCGAAAAGTAGTTTTTCAACACTAACACAAGTGCAAAAAGTGGTTTTTCAACACTAACACAAGTGCGAAAAGTGGTTTTTCCACACTAATTCAAGTGAAAAAGTGGTTTCCTGCACCAACACAAGTGCGAAAAGTGGTTTTTCAACACTAACACAAGTGCGAAAAGTGGTTTTTCAACACTATCACAAGTGCAAAAAGTGTTTTTTCCACACTAATACAAGTGCAAAAGTGGTTTCCTGCACCAACACAAGTGCGAAAAGTGGTTTTTAAACACTAACATAAGTGCGAAAAGTGGTTTTCTGCACCAACACAAGTGCGAAAAGTGTTTTTTCAACACTAACACAAGTGCAAAAGTGGTTTCCTGCACCAACACAAGTGCGAAAAGTGGTTTTTCAACACTAACACAAGTGCGAAAAGTGGTTTTTCAACACTAACACAAGTGCGAAAAGTGGTTTTTCAACACTAACACAAGTGCAAAAGTGGTTTCCTGCACCAACACAAGTGCGAAAAGTGGTTTTTCAACACTAACACAAGTGCGAAAAGTGGTTTTTCAACACTAACACAAGTGCGAAAAGTGGTTTTTCAACACTATCACAAGTGCAGAAAGTATTTTTTCCACACTAATACAAGTGCAAAAGTGGTTTCCTGCACCAACACAAGTGCGAAAAGTGGTTTTTCAACACTAACACAAGTGCGAAAAGTGGTTTTTCAACACTAACACAAGTGCGAAAAGTGGTTTTTCAACACAAACACAAGTGCGAAAAGTGGTTTTTCAACACTATCACAAGTGCAAAAAGTATTTTTTCCACACTAATACAAGTGCAAAAGTGGTTTCCTGCACCAACACAAGTGCGAAAAGTGGTTTTTCAACACTATCACAAGTGCAAAAAGTGGTTTTTCGACACTAACACAAGTGCGAAAAGTGTTTTTTCCACACTAATACAAGTGCAAAAGTGGTTTCCTGCACCAACACAAGTGCGAAAAGTGGTTTTTCAACACTAACACATGTGCGAAAAGTGGTTTTTCAACACTATTACAAGTGCAAAAAGTGTTTTTTCCACACTAATACAAGTGCAAAAGTGGTTTCCTGCACCAACACAAGTGCAAAGAGGTGGTTTTTCAACACTAACACAAGTGCGAAAAGTGGTTTTTCAACACTAACACAAGTGCGAAAAGTGGTTTTTCCACACTAATACAAGTGAAAAAGTGGTTTCCTGCACCAACACAAGTGCGAAAAGTGGTTTTTCAACACTAACACAAGTGTGAAAAGTGGTTTTTCAACACCAACACAAGTGCGAAAAGTGGTTTTTCAACACTAACACAAGTGCGAAAAGTGGTTTTTCCACACTAATACAAGTGCAAAAGTGGTTTCCTGCACCAACACAAGTGCGAAAAGTGGTTTTTCAACACTAACACAAGTGCGAAAAGTGGTTTTTCAACACTATCACAAGTGCAAAAAGTGGTTTTTCAACACTAACACAAGTGCGAAAAGTGGTTTTTCAACACTAACACAAGTGCGAAAAGTGGTTTTTCAACACTATCACAAGTGCAAAAAGTGTTTTTTCCACACTAATACAAGTGCAAAAGTGGTTTCCTGCACCAACACAAGTGCGAAAAGTGGTTTTTCAACACTAACACAAGTGCGAAAGGTGGTTTTTCAACACGAACACAAGTGCGAAAAGTAGTTTTTCAACACTATCACAAGTGCAAAAAGTGTTTTTTCCACACTAATACAAGTGCAAAAGTGGTTTCCTGCACCAACACAAGTGCGAAAGTGGTTTTTCAACACTAACACAAGTGCGAAAAGTGGTTTTTCAACACTATCACAAGTGAAAAAAGTGTTTTTTTTCACACTAATACAAGTGCAAAAGTGGTTTCCTGCACCAACACAAGTGCGAAAAGTGGTTTTTCAACACTAACACAAGTGCGAAAAGTGGTTTTTCAACACTTTCACAAGTGCAAAAAGTGGTTTTTCAACACTAACACAAGTGCTAAAAGTGGCTTTTCAACACTATCACAAGGGCGAAAAGTGGTTTTTCAACACTAACACAAGTGCGAAAAGTGGTTTTTCAACACTATCATAAGAGCGAAAAGTGGTTTTTCAACACTAACACAAGTGCAAAAGTGGTTTCCTGCACCAACACAAGTGCGAAAAGTGGTTTTTCAACACTAACACAAGTGCAAAAAGTGGTTTTTCAATACTAACACAAGTGCGAAAAGTGGTTTTTCCACACTAATACAAGTGAAAAAGTGGTTTCCTGCACCAACACAAGTGCGAAAAGTGGTTTTTCAACACTAACACAAGTGCGAAAAGTGGTTTTTCAACACTATCACAAGTGCAAAAAGTGTTTTTTCCACACTAATACAAGTGCAAAAGTGGTTTCCTGCACCAACACAAGTGCGAAAAGTGGTTTTTAAACACTAACACAAGTGCGAAAAGTGGCTTTCTGCACCAACACAAGTGCGAAAAGTGTTTTTTCAACACTAACACAAGTGCAAAAGTGGTTTCCTGCACCAACACAAGTGCGAAAAGTGGTTTTTCAACACTAACACAAGTGCGAAAAGTGGTTTTTCAACACTAACACAAGTGCGAAAAGTGGTTTTTCAACACTAACACAAGTGCAAAAGTGGTTTCCTGCACCAACACAAGTGCGAAAAGTGGTTTTTCAACACTAACACAAGTGCGAAAAGTAGTTTTTCAACACCAACACAAGTGCGAAAAGTGGTTTTTCAACACTATCACAAGTGCGAAAAGTGGTTTTTCAACACTAACACAAGTGCGAAAAGTGGTTTTTCAACACTATCACAAGTGCAAAAAGTATTTTTTCCACACTAATACAAGTGCAAAAGTGGTTTCCTGCACCAACACAAGTGCGAAAAGTGGTTTTTCAACACTATCACAAGTGCAAAAAGTATTTTTTCCACACTAATACAAGTGCAAATGTGGTTTCCTGCACCAACACAAGTGCGAAAAGTGGTTTTTCAACACTAACACATGTGCAAAAAGTGGTTTTTCAACACTAACACAAGTGCGAAAAGTGGTTTTTCCACACTAATACAAGTGCAAAAGTGGTTTCCTGCACCAACACAAGTGCGAAAAGTGGTTTTTCAACACTAACACAAGTGCGAAAAGTGGTTTTTCAACACTATCACAAGTGCAAAAAGTGTTTTTTTCACACTAATACAAGTGCAAAAGTGGTTTCCTGCACCAACACAAGTGCGAAAAGTGGTTTTTCAACACTAACACAAGTGCGAAAAGTGGTTTTTCAACACTATCACAAGTGCAAAAAGTGGTTTTTCAACACTAACACAAGTGCGAAAAGTGGCTTTTCAACACTATCACAAGGGCGAAAAGTGGTTTTTCAACACTAACACAAGTGCGAAAAGTGGTTTTTCAACACTAACATAAGAGCGAAAAGTGGTTTTTCAACACTAACACAAGTGCAAAAGTGGTTTCCTGCACCAACACAAGTGCGAAAAGTAGTTTTTCATCACTAACACAAGTGCAAAAAGTGGTTTTTCAACACTAACACAAGTGCGAAAAGTGGTTTTTCCACACTAATTCAAGTGAAAAAGTGGTTTCCTGCACCAACACAAGTGCGAAAAGTGGTTTTTCAACACTAACACAAGTGCGAAAAGTGGTTTTTCAACACTATCACAAGTGCAAAAAGTGTTTTTTCCACACTAATACAAGTGCAAAAGTGGTTTCCTGCACCAACACAAGTGCGAAAAGTGGTTTTTAAACACTAACATAAGTGCGAAAAGTGGTTTTCTGCACCAACACAAGTGCGAAAAGTGTTTTTTCAACACTAACACAAGTGCAAAAGTGGTTTCCTGCACCAACACAAGTGCGAAAAGTGGTTTTTCAACACTAACACAAGTGCGAAAAGTGGTTTTTCAACACTAACACAAGTGCGAAAAGTGGTTTTTCAACACTAACACAAGTGCAAAAGTGGTTTCCTGCACCAACACAAGTGCGAAAAGTGGTTTTTCAACACTAACACAAGTGCGAAAAGTGGTTTTTCAACACTAACACAAGTGCGAAAAGTGGTTTTTCAACACTATCACAAGTGCAGAAAGTATTTTTTCCACACTAATACAAGTGCAAAAGTGGTTTCCTGCACCAACACAAGTGCGAAAAGTGGTTTTTCAACACTAACACAAGTGCGAAAAGTGGTTTTTCAACACTAACACAAGTGCGAAAAGTGGTTTTTCAACACAAACACAAGTGCGAAAAGTGGTTTTTCAACACTATCACAAGTGCAAAAAGTATTTTTTCCACACTAATACAAGTGCAAAAGTGGTTTCCTGCACCAACACAAGTGCGAAAAGTGGTTTTTCAACACTATCACAAGTGCAAAAAGTGGTTTTTCGACACTAACACAAGTGCGAAAAGTGGTTTTTCCACACTAATACAAGTGCAAAAGTGGTTTCCTGCACCAACACAAGTGCAAAAGTGGTTTCCTGCACCAACACAAGTGCGAAAAGTGGTTTTTCAACACTAACACAAGTGTGAAAAGTGGTTTTTCAACACTATCACAAGTGCAAAGAGTGGTTTTTCAACACTAACACAAGTGCGAAAAGTGGTTTTCCACACTAATACAAGTGGAAAAGTGGTTTCCTGCATCAACACAAGTGCGAAAAGTGGTTTTTCAACACTAACACAAGTGCGAAAAGTGGGTTTTTAACACTATCACAAGTGCAAAAAGTGTTTTTTCAACACTAACACAAGTGCGAAAAGTGGTTTTTCAACACTAACACAAGTGCGAAAAGTGGTTTTTCAACACTATCACAAGTGCAAAAAGTGTTTTTTCCACACTAATACAAGTGCAAAAGTGGTTTCCTGCACCAACACAAGTGCGAAAAGTGGTTTTTCAACACTAACACAAGTGCGAAAAGTGGTTTTTCAACACTAACACAAGTGCGAAAAGTGGTTTTTCAACACTAACACAAGTGCGAAAAGTGGTTTTTCAACACTATCACAAGTGCAGAAAGTATTTTTCCACACTAATACAAGTGCAAAAGTGGTTTCCTGCACCAACACAAGTGCGAAAAGTGGTTTTTCAACACTAACACAAGTGCGAAAAGTGGTTTTTCAACACTAACACAAGTGCGAAAAGTGGTTTTTCAACACTAACACAAGTGCGAAAAGTGGTTTTTCAACACTATCACAAGTGCAAAAAGTATTTTTACCACACTAATACAAGTGCAAAAGTGGTTTCCTGCACCAACACAAGTGCGAAAAGTGGTTTTTCAACACTAACACAAGTGCGAAAAGTGGTTTTTCAACACTATCACAAGTGCAAAAAGTATTTTTTCCACACTAATACAAGTGCAAAAAGTGTTTTTTCCACACTAATACAAGTGCAAAAGTGGTTTCCTGCACCAACACAAGTGCGAAAAATGGTTTTTCAACACTAACACAAGTGCGAAAAGTGGTTTTTCAACACTAACACAAGTGCGAAAAGTGGTTTTTCAACACTAACACAAGTGCGAAAAGTGGTTTTTCAACACTAACACAAGTGCGAAAAGTGGTTTTTCAACACTATCACAAGTGCAAAAAGTGTTTTTTCCACACTAATACAAGTGCAAAAGTGGTTTCCTGCACCAACACAAGTGCGAAAAGTGGTTTTTCAACACTAACACAAGTGCGAAAGGTGGTTTTTCAACACGAACACAAGTGCGAAAAGTAGTTTTTCAACACTATCACAAGTGCAAAAAGTGTTTTTTCCACACTAATACAAGTGCAAAAGTGGTTTCCTGCACCAACACAAGTGCGAAAGTGGTTTTTCAACACTAACACAAGTGCGAAAAGTGGTTTTTCAACACTATCACAAGTGAAAAAAGTGTTTTTTTTCACACTAATACAAGTGCAAAAGTGGTTTCCTGCACCAACACAAGTGCGAAAAGTGGTTTTTCAACACTAACACAAGTGCGAAAAGTGGTTTTTCAACACTATCACAAGTGCAAAAAGTGGTTTTTCAACACTAACACAAGTGCTAAAAGTGGCTTTTCAACACTATCACAAGGGCGAAAAGTGGTTTTTCAACACTAACACAAGTGCGAAAAGTGGTTTTTCAACACTATCATAAGAGCGAAAAGTGGTTTTTCAACACTAACACAAGTGCAAAAGTGGTTTCCTGCACCAACACAAGTGCGAAAAGTGGT